>NC_089735.1:5244893-5397021 GCF_035083965.1 Branchiostoma lanceolatum
TCACCAGCCTGGAACTGACACACGATGATACTCAGTGACTCAGGCTATCTTTTGCCTGCTTGTATGAAAAAAAAGAATACTTGCCAGGACTTGAATTAAGTTGAAAGACTATTTTCACAGTTCGAATGTTTATTTGCAATCTGGTAGAACATACTACAAAAATGCTTCAATTTGGTAGAGTTCAATTTTGTCCAGATCAGTGTTTTTTTTCTGCAGTACCTTCTCTGTACAAGTGTATCTGTATCACCAAGCTTTTTTGCTTGATATAGGAAATGTACACTTTGTATGTGCAATAGTAATATCAATTTGATTCCAAATAAAGTATGCAAGAAAAAATTAGATTAAACTTCAAGATAACAGCAAATGGTTTCAACTGTCTTCTTTGGCTGAAGGCTGCTCCTTTGTATTCTGTTCAGTTGCTTTCATATTCATCATAATAAGTTTGATCTGTCTTTGATATTACATGCCAAGACAAACCTCTACAGAACACAGTGTGCGTCACTTATCAATGTATGATATTCGACACTAAAAAATGTTATCATTCATGTTCGTCTGTACTGCAGATTTTGATGTGAAAGCACCTTTGTTGCACCTGGCATTTGTTCTGATAACGTCACACTTTTTGACATCGGGATTTTTCATCAGATCATCAAAGATATCATGTGGAGGTTGTGTTATGTGAAAGAAGCAGTATCAAAAGAAAAAGTTTGCCCAAAAGCATTTTTCTGTTTTTCATAATCGACTCAATTTTCAAGTGTGTCTGGTTCTGTGGACGGAAATTGATCTGCCCATTGATGTGAAAATGCCCTGCAGAGGGAAGGACTAGGAGCGTTGTCTCTCCCTGAAGTATATTTTGGGAAGATTGAATCACTCCCCTGCAACAAATGCCTTTTTGAATACACAACTTGATTTTCACTGCATACTTCTTGTGAAAAGATGAAGAAGTCTGGATTATATTTATAGAAAACACTTTGAATAAAGTTTTTTCAATGACTTTTTGATTTTACCGATGAATAATTTCATCAGATTGGTAGATGGCTGAGTATCATTTGAGACCACATTTCTAACATTTCAGGAGCGATACATCTCAAATCCCTCCAAGAAGCTGAAATAATATGTTTTTGAAACTCAGTCATGGGAATATATTATTGTTGATGCTTTTGCTGATAAAACAAATGTTATTCGCAAATATCCTTCATGTAAACATGCTGAGTAATATGTTCATAATACTGGTGGCAGACGACATCTTGATATGTATGAAATAAACTGTCCTACCAAGGAGGTTATATATAACCTCCTTGGTCCTACAGTGTATGTCTCTGGTGGCTAAACCTGGATATCAAAATGTCCAGCATCAAATTAATGAAACGCAAACTCAGTTTATGCATATATGCATTTATTCTCTTTACAATAGTTTACAGAGCTTTGTGATATGTATGTATATGGCTATGGTATACCTTCTTGTTATATGTGCTCCACCCTTTTATGATATACATGTATATGTAGGTGCCCTTGGAGCTAGATTGCTACAGGCCTTTGTAGGACATGTTTGATCATGACAGTGGGTTTGCCGTGCATGTGAAATAAAACACATGGAGCCAGAGTGATTGTTGATACTGTGAGGGGAGGTGTATTAAGGCATATTTACAGTACTGCCTTTATTGGTCCTTAAAAAGACATTATTCACCTAACATGTCTATCAGGGAACAGGGGAAGCATTGAACTAAGTAGGGTAAGATACTGTCACTGGATAGAAACCATAGTATGTGTGTTAGAAGTAAATCGTAGTTCATTGCGGGGAAAATGGGGGTAAAGGCAGTGTAGAGGATTAAACTCGATGTGTTGTGAAAAGGGAAGAATTGTTTTTATATATTTTTCTGTGTGAGTAAGTTTGACAAGAGTTAACTTCTAGTAGTCATTGTTGTGGAGGGCAGACTGCATTATAAAGGTTGGCTGGCTATCATTGATTAAGTTTTTTTTGTATTGTTAGCATTTGGTTGTGGCATTTTACTTGATAAAAAGATAAGGGACTAACTAATGCTGATAGTAGCAGGTACTTTGTTACTCTATTTGTTGCAGTATCAATATAGTTCGCCGTACAAATGAAGGTTATCATTTTATTTTACGATGGTACGACCTAAAGTGAGATGGTCAGAGAAGCCTGGCAGTCAAAATCGTTACATTGTTCCACCCCAACATCGTACTTGGATCAGATAAATATTGTGATGTCTGTTTTTTACTGGATTGGCCAGCTTATGGTTGTCATTGAATTTGAAGATTACCAATGTAGCAGATCCTAAAACATACCTAGATAGCAAGAGAATTATTCTTTCTAAATCTAATGCATCATTGTTCACAATTACAGGAAGTGAAGACTTAAATAGTGTCAATTTTGTTGTAAGAGGGCCGATACAAGCCTGTAATTGCTAGTTGATAATCCATAACAACTGCACATGTCTGTGTATCTAGAGGTGCAGAAAGAATGAGAACTGACAGTTCTGGGTCAAGCTTTTCAGGCATTTGGTCACTTGGGTGGACATTGTTCTAAATTGTGAACAAAACACGGACAAGGGAGGGTTGAAAGGAAACAGGAAAGTCCCTGTCAACATTAATTTAGATGCAAATTTATAAATACCATCCTTGAGAAAAGCAAAGAATTGATTTGTTAGAATTGAAGGCTTTAATCAGTTTTGCCACAGAGGCAAGAAGTGGACTTAATAGTGGACTATTCCATTGAGAAATTCAAGGGGGGTTATTCCATGTTTAAGAATCTCTTTCAAATGGCATATATTAGTCACAAAGTTAGTTTCAGATACAGAGGTATGATACTCAATATCAAGTTTGAAAAATGTATTTCAACATGACTCGTGTTTGATGCAGCTTTTAATTAGTTTTATTGATAAGTCATTAAAGTTTTAATCTTACAAACAGTTATTTTTTCAGTCTTAATTTTGAAGACAGTGACTGTTGTTTCCAGTGGAAATCCTTCCCTATTCTTGGTAGAATTTGTTTCTGGCACGTAACATAATGCTGGCCACGTTGCGTGTTGTTTCTGGTCGCCATGCCAACTGTTGTGGTACCACTCATCGTACACCTCCACAATAGAATCAAGAGATTTCTGAGAGGCCACTTAATTATAGAATGATGCAGTTTGGAGTACCCTGTCAACTTAAAGACAAGCTCTTATAGTCCTCTTGCTTAGGGGTTGACCATAATTTGGTCATTAGAAAAGGGTATGGTACAATAGACATGGCCCTCGGCAGAACTTTATGTTGGTAATTATTAGATCCTTGTAAATCATGCAGTCTCCCATTTGCCAGCTTTGTTGCCTGCTCATGATGAAAGTAGATTGTTGACGTGTACTTTTTTTCTGAAAAGTGGAAAAAGCTTTTCATAGTTTTGGATATTGTTTCTCTCCTGGAGCTTCCCTTGGTAGATTTTTTCCAAGGAAACGCATCCATGTATTACCCTTACAATTTGCAGTGATTTGTTCAACATTGTACTACTCTATTCATCCCCTCAACTTGCTGTCATAACATGCATAATTTATTCCATCACAAAGCTATGACAATGAGTGTATTGCTGGAATTCTAGCCTTGCCAAATCCTGGCTTTTGATAAAACTGTTTCACAGCTTTGAGCCTAATCCGCCATGCGGGAAGCGTATCACGTAATGCAGATGTAGAGAGCAGACAAATTTCTTCTCACTGAGTGTTCCTGTTTGTTTGCTGTCCTCCCAGAGAGAGGGGGTTAAGTGGGGCCTACATAACAATACGCTTCCTATATCACCATTTTCTATAGGCACGCAGGAAGCAAAACGTAGCTCTACGCTGAAGTGCGTGATTGTTCAGAGAGGGCCCGGTGCGGAATCTGACTGGACCAGTTGTGGTTGAAGGTTTCCCACCGGGACTAACAAAAGTAGCTTTTCAGGACAAGGATAAGCGGGTGTTAGGAACAGTTAGAGCAGATATTGGTTAAGCAGCCATAGAAGGTGGAATAATGGTCGGATTTGGTTGGCAGGACAGCAATGTTGTGATTGAGCAGTGGGAAGGGAGTAAGGAAGCTTTGGACACAAAGGTCTCAAACAGGTAGACTGAGGTATCACACAGGTGTTCTGGGGGGTATACATTGCTGACATGGAAGATGGAGCAGAAGTCACATGATCCAGCAATGTTGTGAATGAGCAGTGGGAAGGGAGTAAGGAAGCTTTGGACACAAAGGTCTCAAACAGGTAGACTGGGGTATCACACAGGTGTTCTGGGGGGATGTACATTGCTGACATGGAAGATGGAGCAGAAGTCACATGATCCAGCAATGTTGTGAATGAGCAGTGGAAAAGGAGTAAGGAAGCTTTGCAGACAAGGGTCTCAAACCGGTGCTCCTGAGACTGAGGTATCACACAGGTGTTCTGGGGTGGGGGTGTACATTGCTGACATGCAAGATGGAGCAGAAGTCACATGATCCAGTAATGTTGTGATTGAGCAGTGGGAAGGGAGTAAGGAAGCTTTGGACAGAAAGGTCTCAAACAGGTAGACTGAGGTATCACACAGGTGTTCTCGGGGTGTACATTGCTGACATGGAAGATGGAGCAGAAGTCACATGATCCAGCAATGTTGTGATTGAACAGTGGGAAGGGAGTAAGGAAGCTTTGGAGACAAGGGTCTCAAACTCAAACCGGTGGTCCTCAGACTGAGGTGTTACACAGGAGTTCGGGTGTGTACATTGCTGACATGGAAGGTGGAGCAAAAGTCATATGATCCTACTTGAAATGGAAATGAGTGTCAGAAAGTAGAATCTTTGAAAAAGCACCTGAAAGTGTTATCTTGTAAACGAAGTCTAAGAATTGTTGATATTCATTTCTCCAAATGTGTCCAGTTTTGAATGTTTACTTTCAAGAATACAAGTTTATTACAACATTGTGTCCAAAACATGCGAGTTTTGAGACCAAAAATCCAGCATTATGAGTGGGAACAGGTGGGACTGGGGACAGATAGATACTGTAAATACAGAAATGTTCGCTGTGGTTTTATGTTCGCGGTTTTCGCGGTAAACTCTTCAGTGCGAACTTAAAACCACCACAAAACTTTTTGCCCACCTATGACTGTAGCGCTACTATTGTTTCAAACGCGAACTTAAACCCACCGCGAATATGTCATTTCTCCCTACCGTGAAATAAAAACCATGCAAACTTAAGTGCATTTACAGTACAGGACAAGATGCATGGGAAAAAAGGTATCAAGCATGTTAATCTTAAACTAAACTGCCCACCTGACAGGTGATGAGACAAGTTATAGTCCATCCCCTTAGCTATACTTAACCTTATCAATTACAGGTACCCCTGTACCACATCAGCTTTCAATTGTCACTCTTGCAGGTTTCAAGACCAAAAGAATTTGTAGTGTGTGACTGTGTCACTTGAAGAAGACGTGAAAAGGAGAGGCAAAATGCTCTGGTATAATGTACTTTAAGAGGTTTGAAGTTTGATTGCGTTGCTGTTGCCGGGGGCATATCTGAATCTCACATCTACCTTTGTTACAAGAAACAACCCTCAGCCATTTTTCGCTGTCGTCAGTCGGCTTGCATCCATGCGTAATGATTCGTCCATTGTTCCTGACACCAAGGGTGCAGCGAAAGGCGCCCGGTGCTTTGATTTGTGGGCAGAAGGTTGCCAGAAGAAGGCCCTCTTGTCCTTGCCTGAGACAATGCAGCCATTTTGTGGATTTATTGAAAAACATCAACTTGTAAAGAGGGTTGGTAAGGAGGCAGCCATGTTGACAGACTCGCCCTTCAGCTCAAAAGAGCTTTTCAAAATCACCAGCTGGCCTGATTTCAAGGTTGTTCCAGCACAACAGGTTGATTGTTGTGAAATTATTAATTAATGTGTTCCCCCATTGGCTTCAGAAGGGGAACTCTTAAATGCTCCTCATTGACAACAGTCTAGTCTAGTGGAATAATCAGGTTGGAATGTTACCGACTTGTAGAGCTGAATTTGAATGTTGTTCATCGTGTAGTGCCTACTGGCACATACATGTAGATCAGCAAGTTTCCATAGCAGGATAGTAGGATATACAAAATGTATTTGTACAGGGAGGGGTTGCTAGCCCTTCTATGTGCTCAAGACACCTCCTTGAACATGGGACCCCAGTTCGCATCCCTTCCAATAGACGGGTACAGCCCGAACCTTCCCAGATTGAATTTGAATGGGGATTTAAAAAAGCTTTGCTCTTATTCTAAAACTTTGATTGGCCAGAGAAAAAAACTGCTGAAATTCCTTAGAAAAGTTCCACAATTCTTCAAAATGTCTTCACAGGCAGATTAGGATAGTCAAACATAACCAATCTATTAAGTCAAGGGCCAGCTTGCTGGAAATAAAGCCTGATTTGAAAAATCACTGCATCATTGTAGTAGTACCAGTGTCTGTTCCTTTGGCTCACGATTTTAGAAATGAAAAAATGGCCCTGGAGCTGCCAGAAAACCTTCCTTTGACATGAAAGAGGAGGCTTCTATGATCATAAACGACCTATTGATGTTACCGCGTAGGTGTCCACAAGGCATATGTTTTTCAGTGATAGACTAAAGTACAGTGCTCTTCTTCAAAGTTCAAAACCCGAACCCTGCCTTTTGTATCATTCAAAAGGATGGAGTGCTCCCTGTGCAAATCCAGGCTTATCTACACTACCATGGGTCACTGTTGTACATATGGTGGAGAGTACAGTCAAACCTGCCTGAGAAGACCACTCAGGTGACCAATAAAATCTGGACTATGTGGACAGGTGGTCACTATAGACAGGATTCTTAATGCCTGTTTCAATGGGACAAATTATCACCAAAAGTCACAAGATCGGCCAGGCGGTCCTTATGTAGAGGAGGCCACCTGTACAGGTTTGACCGGTATGTTGGAACAGCATGAAATAGTAATGAACATAAAGAGGTGATTCTTCATGTGCAGCCGTCAGGTACACACACTAAGGTTGAGACTGTTGGCTGATAATGCAGCTGATGATTATGATGGATGTTGTAAGCAGGTTGCCCATGGTGACAGACTCTGGCTATTATCACAGCTCTGTCCTTTTGATGGATATTCCCAGGATGGCTTCTGTTCAACTCCCAACTGCACCTATGTGTAAGGATAGCTCCTAATAGTTTTAGACTGTGGGAAGAAAAGCAAAAGGTCAAATAGGAAGTAGGAAATTAGCTTTTGAAAGTCTGAATCAATTTTTTCTAGACTAAACTTAAATGCTGAGATGCGAGATGAATAGAATGAATCATGTTGGTGTCAAATTTGTATTACTTACTGTGTTAGGCAGCAAGGAGTCAGGTTAGACCTCTCAGTTGAATTCCCTTCCCAGCATTCAAAGATGGTAAAAAGATGTGCGTGGATGTGCAGTGTTTTTGTTTTGATAAAATGTGTCACATAAATATGAATTTGTTTTGATAAAATGTGTCACGTAAATATGAATAGCAGAGTTCTGAGTACTGTGTGGACATGTAGAAAAACATTTTTACACTTTAACTTTTGGTAACTGAAAATCTTGATAACAAAATTTGGCAATATTGTGCCTATGCCAGAAATTCCATCTGTACTGTCAAGTTGTTGATATTCCAACAAGATTTATTCACTAATTGGTAAAGTTCACTCCACCTTTGTTATTTTTGTGTGAAAATATTCCAGTCAAATACTGTCTAGACAGGTCATCATGTTTTACCAGGGTTCCTTTCCAGCAGTATCTAGCATCTCGTATGAACAGTACATGTGTATGATTTGTTACCCATTAGGAGATGAAAAACAAACCCTAACCTTAGGCTATGGAAGACCTTTCTTGTACTCAAAGCTTGGGTGCCTATTAATCATACACATCCAAGATAATGTCTTCAACCTGATGTCTTGATACTGTAAATTCATTAATTTCACGGGGGCAATTTTATGGTAGGAGTGGAAATGACGTTTTCATGGTGTTTGAAGTTTGCAGTTGAAACAAAACTGTGGCACAAAAGCATTCATTCATGCGGTAGAGGGGCAAAGGGCAACATGAAAACAGCGAAAATAAAACCACTGGGAATATTTCAAGATTCACAGTATTGTGTCACTGACACTGTGCTAGATAAACACAGTTTGTGTGTGCCTCAGTGGAAAATCAATGGCATGTTGTGATATACAAAACGTCTTCCTGGATACACACTAGACACAGGTAAATAATGGGATAGGTGTGGGCATGTAATCCTTCAGTGACTATGGTCATACGAGTACAATAGAGAAGATGTGGAAACACTACATTCATATCCTCCTTAGTATGTCATCCTTTGAATAGGGAGGAAAGCCACACCTATATGTCTGTTTTGATTTTGTTTTTCTTGACGTAAATAAGAATTGTTTACACAGCTGAACATGCTAGTGCTCATACATGTACAATGTAAGATATAGATACAGGTACTCCACCTACAGTGTTCCAAGTAGGCGTGAATAAAAGCTCTGAACAACTTACTACCAGGAAAAAGAATTGTCTGCCTAACACACGCTCCTTCACAGCGTCGTAATAAATTGACTTGTTCCACTGAAAATGCGAGTGCGAGTCTTTTATGCAATTCACTTTTTGGCCGCATGAGGGCTACTATAGCGGTTTGTTCGCAAAGACAGCCCTGGGACAGAGAGCGTATTTTTGGTGCGCGAAGCATGCTGGGAGGACGGTAGTATCCTGGGGACGTGAATGTATGTGTGGATCGACGCTGCCAGATTTCACTGTACGAGAGCTCCGATTTCTGCACGACAGTCCCCAAGTTTTGAGGTAAGTTTTCTGCATGTTATCGATATCTGACTGCTATGAAAATCTATGCCTGCTTTCTTTGGTACGTAAGGTCGTTGCAACAAGGAACAGATGTATCGAGATAACATTGGATGGTTTGTAAATTCGATCTGAAAATTGTGGAAAATTTGTCTTGATTTATGCACATTATTTATGTACGCGTTTCAACTCGTTGTTATTACTTCAAATGGAAAATCAACCCAGTTATATCTATTTGTATCTATAGTATGTTGACCAGTTCTTAGCGTCGGTACAAAATTGCCGAGTATTTATATGAAATTAGTTGACAGCGGCAGGCTAAACTTGTATGATTTTTGTTGGAAAAAAATGGCCGCCGTGTTGTTGACGCTCTTGAAAATTTTTGGCCTCGTTTATCGCCAAATTTCACTGGCATAACATACTTCCCGTTCTGGATATTTTATCATTATGTCCTCTGATGTACATAGATTGTGTGGCGATTTCCAATTTCTCCATAACTGTGATTTTCATTGGTGTGACGATGTGGCAAATTCGTAGTTTCGCGTGTTTGTTGCGGGGGGGGGGGGGGGGTGTTTTTGGCAACGCCACGCGTGGGATGCCTGAAATGGAAACTTATACGTTTTCGTGTGTTTTAAACAACTCCTACAAGTTTTATATTGCATCCTGTGTTAATGCTACATTTCATTGTGGTTTTCATGCACTGATATGCCTCCAGGGCTCAAATTACTGGGTACAATTGCCATTTTATGTGTATTTTGTTCAGCAAGAATTTGAGATAATTTCTTTTAAATACAATAATTGTTGACTGGGGTGTTATATAACCCATCATGAAACTAGATTTTATAGCATTTATAGAACAAATATTTTCAATACTCTTCATCAGTAAATTGTAGAAGGATAAAACCTTTTAATTGGCAGAAACAGCCCCATCCAATAGTGGAGTCAATTAACCTATTATGTAAACAGTTTTTTATCTGAACCCATTGGGTTTAAATGGTAACCTATGTAAAGGTACTGATATTGTATGCAAGTATATAGATTATTCTTTTTATTTAAGTGCATGGAATAAAACATTTCAGTTCTTAGCCTTTGTTAACTCAAGTAAGGGGCCCATCACGACCAACATAGCTAGGCAAAAGTAAGTTAGTATTTGATGTTATATTAAGTTTGTATCAGTCCAACTTGTCAGCATTTACACACAGTAACCAAAAGGTTTTGGTTGCAGAAATGGCGGACGGTGAGTCATCTGATGATGACAGACTCCTGGCCAGGTGTCTTCTGGATGACATTGAGACATCGTCGGATGATGACAAACCACTGGCCAGGTTTCTACCGGAACAGTCACCATCCACAACGACTCCAACTAACACACCCAGGAAAGACAAAAAGCGGCTCATGACCCCAAACTCTAAGGCCCTCCCTCAGCCCTCCTCAAAGCGGGCAAGCACCTGGAGTGCCCCTGGGAGTGCCCGGAGTCAGCAGGACAAAGTGCGTTCTCTTGTACGGGGTTACCTGTTGAGTAAGTTCGAGGAAGGTGCAGAGGAGGACAGTGTTTTGATGGAAGATGTGCAAACAGGACATTTAGTTCTGGACGCATAACATAAAAATGGTATGTCAAGGTGTGCAGGTAATGACACGGTATTGTTAGAGATTTACACTGGTTGTACTATTTTAACTACTTGAACTACTTCTGCACATGACTATCAGTACTCTAGGTTTGAGTATTCATGTTAATTCACACCGCATACCTACTTGATAGAGGTATGATCTAATTTTGAACTGTACTTTACAACCATGTAAATAAAAGACGTATATACATACTACTTCTGCTTGTCCTTTGTGGTGTGGGATGATCATTATAACAACAATTGAAATGGTCTCCATTTAACTTATCTGTCTTCTTTAGCAATTCACAGCTTTCAGTCAATTCAGCAGTTATGTATTGAGATAAAAACTGTACATACAAAACTTATGTCGCAACATTTATGTAAAAATATACAGGCAATAATCCTTAATAACAGGAAATAGATCTAAAAAGAGATACTGTCATAAACATACAAGTTGACACTGATACTGAAATGATTGAAGCAAGTTGACAATAGATGCACTTTTAAAAAAACTTGCAAATAAACTCATTATCATATATGCCATCGTCGGCTTACATGACATGACTATATACATAAACATCACCATAACTATATACATAGACATAATAAAAAGTTACCTTATGAATAATGTCACATTTACATCATTCATACTCTAATCATATAGCCCTCATTGGCTTACATAACATGACTATATGCATAAATTTCATCATAACTATATACATAGACATAATAAAAAGTTACCTTATGAATAATGTCACATTTAAATCATTTTGAATTGTAGACTCTGCCATCCTCCCTGGGAGGATGTGCAGAGAGGCAAACTTGCGAGTCTCACTCACAGGCACTAGTACTTCTTGTAGAATCTCTATCCAGAAAGGCTCCGGCATGGAGTACGATGCCCGCCTTTTTTGCAGCAACTTCGGGCCTTGTTGCAGTGACTTTAGTTGACAGTGCTGGGCTTGTCACTGAGAACTGTTCACCTGCCTGCTCATTTACCTGTAAGACAAAGAGGTGACACAAAACATAAGTACAATGTACTATCCAAGAGTTTGCTTTTGTATTATAATACAAGTACAAATACTTTTGTTCATGTCTTTAGTATTACTTAATCAAAATATACAGATATATAAGTTGGAGAACCCAGTTATACACACACATTTTCAGTTTTTTTTTCTTCAAAATGATTTCCAGATGATTTCACAGTAATGACTACTTGCACATGCATTATTGGGGAACTTTATCAGGCTTGCAATAACTCTCTTCATTTCAACACGAAACGCAGTTACTGTATTACAAGGCTTTACAATACTATTTACTGAAGTCTGAAAATAAACAAGAAGTCCTTTAACTTTTGTCTTAGATAGAAATAGTAAACTATATACGACTCAACAGTTAGAAACCCATAGCACTTGGTAACCTAGAGCACATGTGTCCCTGTTTGCTGGAAATCTTCCTCGAACTGCAAATATTATAATAACTTTAACAGTGCATGATATAAATTCAGCATAACTCGTCCATTGCATCCAAATCCTCACAACTGCAAACGTACCTCGAGGTCTTGCAGTCTCTGCTTCATCTCTTCGAAACACAGCTGGCTCAGCTTCTGGTTCGCTGTTTTTTTCCGCCGTGGCGTCAGATTTTGTGCCGTGTTTAGAACGATAGTGCACGTCCAGGCCGGCTCCTTTCTGGAAAAACACAGCATTGCCGTCGCAGTCATGTTGGGGGCACGGCACCCTCCCCTCTCTGGAGGCTCGACAAGCGGTATTTTTCAGGTTTTTTAGCCCTTCTCCGACGTTTTCTCCACTCGCTGCCATTTCCAGACCGTTGTGATTTTGATCTACTGGCTTTTATTAATGCAAATGTCTTCATTTTGGCACCTTTTTGCCGCCAGAGGAGCTCGGCCATTGTTTTGGTTGTGAAATACCCCGATCGTGTCTCCGCTGTGCTATTTCTGGCAGATCGTGACGTAGCACAGCAGCTGCATATCATTATGTCTCGGGTCCCCCAGCGCTCGGGCGCGCTCGGGCTTCCGTCGGCACTTTGCATACATTATCCCGCATGGCAACACCGGCTCATTAAATATGCGGGCGCCATCTTGGATGGAATTCTACCAGCGTCTGCGGAGAAGGCCAAACTCGCTACCGTAGCAAACTACCTTCCGTGACATAACTCCCCTCTCGGCAATCTAGAAGGGTAATCTTACACCCTCGCAGCGCCACCAAATTAGGTACATTTTAAAGTTCCCTTTGATGTAACGTATCACCATTGTGGCAACATTTTACCCCCGAAATAGTAAACTTTCGTCTTGTTTTCGCCTCGGTAACTGTAGAAAATACTAGCTAACTAGTGTACAGTCACACGTTGTATAGAGACGCACACAAGAGTCACACAACTTACGATTTGCTAAGGTAATTGAGACAAACACAAAACAAAACAAAATGACAGCCGTGGATTCCATATAGTTTTATTTTGTGTATTGGTTGAGCCCACGATCTAAACCTATGGCTTCTTCGCGGCGCTGGGTACGAGCGTGTGCCTAACAGCAGTTTGTCATCAAATCCTTCTTACTACATATTACATTGTTAATTACCATGTTATTGTCAATGATCAGAACGACCACCTGCACATATACTAATGCCATGTTTGTGAACAAGGTGTTTTTGGTGCTTCATGGACTTAGTAAGTACAGGTGACGAGGCAAAACTACTGGAGAAAGAAACTCCCTTCCGTAACTAAGCCAGTGTCACGTTTGGTGAATTGTTAGTCATGGGGAAGTGACTATCCAAAATCAATGGACTGTCAGCCCAGGAGACTTTAGGGCTGTGTTTTTACCTGACATACAGGAAGGCGGCCCTATTGTCCAATAAGTGACTCAAAGTGCGGCCCTGTAAGTGCTTGTACCGTCCATACATTATTGACTGATGTCATCGCAGACAAAGCAGATGATTAATACAGTACAGAATGTCAATAGGACCTGGAACTGGCCGGGCCAGCGGAATATAAAGTTTACTACGTGAACATGCCTTGTACATGTGTAGTTTGTGCAAAAAGTATTACTGTCCACACCACTTGCCACCAGAAACTAGCAGACTTTACTACCAGTCAAGCAGTAGTTATACCTAGTACCTGTCAGTATCCTACAAGTACTCAAACATCCCTTTCTTTGTCTAGTTTACGTCCCCTTTGTGATCGCATAGTCTGTTAAACATGTAATTGAATTGTATGACCAAGTCTTGTATATTTAATGAACTTGCTAAGTAATGTACATTTGTAGATAACGTCTTTATTTTCAAAGCAGGAAGAGACTGTATTAATAATCATTTGTCTTGTGGTTGTCTTTAAGTACAAATAGACATGGAAGAAGTAACTTTTGACTTGGTACAGTTGCCTAATTATCATGTAGTTGCCACATATGTACAAATGTATGTCCCTACTGGAAGGGAATACAGTAGCAAATACAGGTACATGTTCAAGGCTTCGTGTGAACCCTTGGGAGGGGTTAAGTTCAGACATGTTTATTGTATAGGTCACGACAGGTACTTGTAAGTTTGTCAGAGGAATTTCCTTTCCGTCATGGTCTTGCTACTGTTGCTAAGGTGACTTGGCAACAAGGCTATGTCTTCATCAGTACTCCTTGATCAGATGGTTTATCGGTTTGTGAGCAAGATGATTGGATAAATCTTCCTTAGATTTCTACTTTGTTAAAGCCAATGAAGCGTACACTTCATCCTTCTAAAGAAATTTGAAGCAAGACCGCCGCTTCAGTCTGTAGCTTCCTTTTGAATTACAGATTATAAGCCAGTCGGTTCTGTAGAGGAACCTATGTCAACTTGAATTGGGGGACGTTGCCTTTTCTGATTGCTACGTCGTTTTAAGTTTTGCTCTAGGATTATGATGACTTTTTACAGGATGTTGTTGGTACCCGTTGAACTTCACACATCCGTACAGCAGGAGAAATGAACAGAAATAACCGATGAACACACCTTTTTCACTGTCTGCAGCTTTATTATCCAGAAAATGTAAGGGAAAAATAGACGAATGTCAAATGTGTTGCGAGAAATTGTTAGAGATCGGCAAAGTATATAAGTGTCGAGATAAGGGTTATTTGTTGCCCTGGAGACTATTGATTACATACATGTCATGCCTACAGTGATATTCTACAGAATCAATGTAAGTCACTGTAAATGTGTCTAACCCAGATTGTCATTACATGCCGCTACAATTCTTTCTTCCACTTAATCAAGGATGGGGAAGTCATGTAGACATGTTCGCACAAAGCACAGCCATTGTGCGCAATGACCCAGAATTGGCTGCCCCAGTACTCCTGGCTTTCTTTGTTTGGCCGTATGGGTTCACAAATGTATATCGAACTGGAATATCAATTCTTAAGCTTGCCTGTCAATGTTTCGAGTGATTCATCAAATTGTTGCCAAGGAAGCACCATGCCTTGATGAATACCACATAAAATGGGTCATGATACCTTAAGTATGTAGGTGACGTTGATGGATTGTTGTAGGTTATCAGATTTAGGTAAAGGACAGGTTTTACGACCTCATAGCATGTGATGCTCCTTAATGGATTTGGTAGGAATTTAGGGGTCTTGCAAAGTCATTGTGTATCTCAATATGTCTCTTTTGACTATGACAAATGTATTGTTAGCTGTACATGTATATTTGGATTTGTCCCAAGAATACTTCATGGTAATAAACAAGCTTTGATGTTTGAAAAATTATACTGGGTCACATTCTGGGTGAAAATCCTAAAACAACAGATTTCACTACAACAAAATGGATCTTACCTCTCAAACTCCAGCATGTATATCCTGATTGTTGATATCATTTCTTGAATGTTGTTGATTTCACAGTAAATATTATGGTAGAGAGAAAATTTTGATAAAGGCTACCATTTCCTTTTTAGAAAATAGAAGAAGGGTACCAGTTTGATTCAATGTTTCCTTAAGTGATCTCAGAATGAAAATGAAAAAAAAAATGTACAAGAAAACATGCTGTCCTGCAGCCATGCACATTTGAATGTTTCCATGGAAACTGTTGGAATCTCCTTTAGATAATCAGAAATGCCAAAGATTTTTAATATGTGAACCTTGAACCTCCATGCCAACAAAAAATGCAGGGGCTGCAGATATTCATACTAATCAGAAGGATAGTCCACCTGTACCCATGGCATAAGGGTATAAATGTCCTACATTTATATGGCCCTCAGCCATGCCAGGTTATGAATATGCATAGATTTATCTCAAACCAGATGTTTGGGAGGAAGATCGTAATGTTTTCTGACTGCCAACTACCCCAGTGGCTGTCAGAGAATAGCCTGCAGCCCAGCCTTCTTAGCTTTAGTCCAACAGACTAAAGCTAAGAAGGTTGGACTCCAGGCTAGTCAGAGAAGCCTAGCAGTCAGAAAACATACGATCTTCCCCCCAAACGTCTGCTTGGAGATTAGAGTTAGATACACATGTCCCTGAAGCAGTGCATTTCAATTGTGCTAAATACATTATTCAATATCCTACTAAATGCCATAAATGTTTTAGTGGCACAGGTTTCCGTGATCGTTACAATTACCATGTAAACATGAAACATGTCACAGAATGCCATTTCAAGATTCAGCTGCTCTGGATCATTCTCAAAACAGCAGATTATTTTCTTGTTCAACTATTTCCAAGAAAGTCCGACAGGACAGCTGAGTCTAAAGAACATAACTAAGTATAAACATGTTTTTTTCATCAAGCTTTTTATCAATATGTCTATTTTACATAAAGAAAACTGTAAAACTGTATGATTCCTTCCTAGGCATGTTCAAAGAACTTAATAGCAACGTCAAACAGTTGATTTGTTTCTTAAAGACTTAACTGTACTAACTGTAGTAGTAACGGTGAATAAATAACGGGACTAAGATCATAGTGGCGTCGTGTGGCGCAACTGTAGAGCACGCGGCTGCCAAACAATGGGTCCCGGGATCTAATCCCAGGTGTGCCCAGAGACATGTCCGAACTTGCGCCCCGACGTTGTGCCCTTGGGAAAGGCACTTAACACGACTTTCCTCACTTCACTCAGGTGTAAATGAGTACCTAGCTCATCTAGGGTTAGGGACGTCCCTCGGATAGGACGTTAAATGGAGGTCCCGTGTTTGGGGAGAGCAACACCCCGCGCACGTTAAAGAACCCACCACACCTTTCGAAAAAGAGTAGGGGCATGCCCCGGTGTGCGATGGTCCAAATCTTACAGTCCGGTCTGGGATGACATCTTGAAAAGGTGATAGTTCACCTGTTATGTCAATCCTTCCACAAAATGTGGTAAATCAAAATAAATAAATAAATAGATAAATAAATAGAGTTAACCATCTGGAATTAACTGGTTAGAATTTTTCTTTAACCCTGTTCCTGCTGACTGGTGTTGTGACCAATATGAATCATTTGAATTAGGTACCTGTGTGCATCCCAGTAATGAGACAGTTAAGTATCACTGCTGAAAAAATGTTTGTGACATCAGATGTTCCATTAGTACAGGTTTTGTGATTGATAAGTTAAAGCAGTTGATCATGATTATATCAGTTTGTGTCACTCCTTTGATAACATGCACAGTTGGCTGATTATTTGAAAAGTTCCCTTGCCCAGGTCCCTTTGTACATGTATCTTCCCTGGATATGAAGCCATTGAGTTTCCTGCTACCTGTACATATATGTCATCTACACATCTTAATTTCCTTTACATTCATTGATTTGGCACACAAAAACGTCCTGCCAGTGTGCACCAGAGGTGTGTTGTGTGTATATGTGTCAGGCATATTTCCTGGTGCATGTCAGATATTTCACAGGCAGTAGTTGATGAATACACCTCGGACATTCTGGGCCGAGCCGGAGGAATCATAGGAATCCTGTTGATTGTTTTCCCTGTCTGTAAAGTGCTGTCGTGTTGATGATCAGTTTTTGTGACGAACTGTTCCGATGTTTTGACAACATTCGTATCATTCTTTGGGAAGAAAGCGCCCTTTGAAGCCTTGCCAATTTGAAGTGAACCTTTGTCCAATGGTTGAGAGACAGTTTTTGAAAAACTGCAGTGAAGCACAATGCAGAAATCAAAAGCTAAAATTTTTTCTCAATAGATTTTCTATAAAGGATTATTTTTGTTTTCAAAGAAACAAAAACTGTTGGTTTATTGTAGCTCAGTGCAGTAGTTTTATTATCTACCTTGCAACTACATTTATGAACATAATGTTATCATACGGTACTTTGTGTTAATGTATTTTGGAAGATAGTGCTTGTGCTTGCATTAAAGGCCACCTGGCATTTCTGATAGACACAGTAGATTTCAGGGTACTGTAAATGCATTTAAGTTTCGCACGGTTTTTATTTCGTGGTAGGGAGAAAATTGAGTGTTCGCAGTGGTTTTAAGTTCGCGTTTGAAACAATAGCAGTGCTATAGTCATACAACATGTAGGTGGGCAAAAAGTTTCACGGTGGTTTTAAGTTTGCGCTGAAAGTTCACCGCGAAAACCGGAACATTTAACCACCGCAAACATTTCTGCATTTACAGTATTCCATGGTGCCGAATTTGAAGTGGGGAAATGTAAGAAGGCGGTGACATGATTTACAACAGATGAAATGTAAAATTTGACTCAATCTTTCAAACATTTATCTTTCAGTCTATAGTTATGATGATGTTGTTTTGTTACCTCAAAATCGGAGTGAAGTCTACGAAGACTTATCATTATCACTTATCAATAGATTTCCTAATCTGCGCCAGCAATTTGCACACGGTGTTTGAGCCGTGTCTCCCTGGTTACCAGTGAATCATCGCTACCTTCCAGGCGGTCGGATATAGGAACACCTGTGCGGAATGGGAACAATGTTACACAATAGGTTACTGACCTGGCTTTCCTGCAGGCCTGGCCAGCTTGGGGCCAATCTGCCGGCCTGTATGGACGCTGGTCGGAGGTTTTTTAGGAGGAAATCTTTGGGTTCAAGTGTGTGGCGATGTTCATCCGTCTATTGTTGGAGACAGATGGCAATTCTACATGATAGAATGAGAGTTATGTTTACATTTTATCAGTCATCTCAATGCAGGTGAAGCATTAAGAAATCATTGGGACAGCTTTAGAACATTGTCATTCATACAAAAAAAATGTACCGTATTGAATATGCCAAAAATGTGAAAACAAGTTCATGAAAGACAGAGAGATGCAAAGCAGCCTGACAAGATTATGATGTTGATGACGATGATGATGATAATGATGAAGTCTGTTTACCCTCCCTTCCTTATCTGACTGCCTTTCTGCCAGTATATTTAACTGGATTCCTTCTCTGAGGTACAGAAGACTACACAGTGTTATGCCAGGTGTGCACAGTGCAGTCCCTGAATAGTCACATCCATATCCTACATGATGCCATCTTTCCTGTATGTCTTCTAAGAGAACAGCAGTCCAACATTAACACAAAAGTCCTTGCCGGGTACAAATAAACAAGCCTTTGTTGTTTTTGAATGACTTGCATCACATATCTATTGCATCTTTACCCACCTGTTTGCAACATTGAGGGTTGCTGGTCATTTGATGCTGAATTTTAATTTGAGGTGTGTTTCTTAAATGCCAAATCGTGCTAGTCTGTTTCTTGAAGTCTTACAATACAAATGTGTCTTGTGACACTTGGTCTTGTAACTAGGTGAAGAAATGGGTTTGTTGAATGTTGTGTTGTGAAATGTGATGCCTGCTTCTGCACTGAAGTGTACAGCTGCATTGTGTGGCTGCAGATGGTTCGTCTCAACCATCAGCACCCACGAAAGGAGGACAAAAAAGTGGGGGACTCTAGTTTGAATCTGATACTTTCTTAATTCAGCTCTGTGCAAAGAAACTACGAACAAAGCCACCCTTGGTTTACTAAGTGTCCTGAGTGTGAATGCTTACTTGCTGTTTGGTGTGTCAACATGGAGAAGTTGTTTCCATGTGTTGTATGCAGTCCACATAGTCATGGCAGAGGGGATATGGCAACCTATCCCAGCATGCTTAGCTCAAGAATAGATTTTTGACTGGTCAGCATTTCACCTTCTGTGAACACACAGCTGATCAGGATTATGGGCCTTGGCGCTTGGAAGGCTAAATTTGGAATTTAAGAAAAATATTTAGAAGATATAGGCAAAATGAATATGATTGGGAAGACTTAAACCGTTAAAAAAACACCATCTTCTTCGTCTTTCTTCAAGAAAGTATCAGAATCAAGACACAAACTTTTTGCAATAAATTTTCATATGATGCATTTTAACATAGTTTTCCTTCTTCACAGATCCACATATCAAGGTGGCAGGCAGAGAGGAAGACGTTAGAGCAGCCAAGACCAAAATTATGGCTGTTTTAGATACAAAAGTAAGCATACTATGCTCATGATTTTCTTCTATCCTGTAGACATTGTAGCCAAACTGGCAGCTGTCAGATTGCATGTTTTTGTATCATGCTTCACCTCAATTCAGGATGATTAGTGCTTTACCTTTAAACCTAGCGTAACTCTAAATCTTTGTGTCTCGGGAGCCAGGCTGTTCAGCAGCTCCACCTATTGGGTTTAGAAATATTGCAACTTTTCATCTGTAATGGTGAAAAGCAACAGGTTGCCATACATGTCTTGGAAGTGGTGTCAGAAACACTCTTGTTTTTCAATTTTAAGGCAGCCCCTTCATTGACATATGATTGCAACCTCAAGAAAACTGGAAACAAGTTAACGTACCAACAGTTTAGTCTACTAGATTTAAAATTAGCTTAGAAAATATAATGCAAGTTTGAAGTGCTCATTCTTTTGTTCTTCACAACAGAGTAACAGAGTGACCTTGAAAATGGATGTTTCTCACACGGAACACTCCCATGTCATCGGGAAGGGCGGCAATAACATCAAGAAGGTCATGCAGGAAACAGGGTGCCACATCCACTTCCCTGACTCCAACAGGTCTTCTCTGGGAGAAAAAAGTAATCAGGTAAGAAAAAAGTCAAGTTTCTGTTGATTTGTGTAGTAATTTTGCAGTGCCAACTTGGATGAGAAAGAGAAGTTGCAGCATTTTTTGTCTATAACTGTTGTGGACTGGTTCAATTGCTTATGTGTATTGTTGTTGTTCACCTCGTAGGGCCTAGTGGCACATAGGGCAGCAAGTTTCCTTGCTGTTTCTGTAGCAGGGAAGGGTTGCTAGCCCTTCCCCGAGCGCTTCCCCTCGAACATGGGATACCCATTTCACATCCCTTTTGAAAGATGGGTGTAGCCCCAACCAAGATAACCTGTCACTGGATTTAACTTGGGTCTTCCAGTTAGCAACTAGTTGAGCTCAACTGTGAGGCTGCTACCAGTTGAGCTACAGGGACGTCCCTGCAAAGTTAGGTAGAACCAAAAGGGCTATTGTGGATTTGTTCATACTATAGCCTGAATTGAATTTTGTCTCTTTGTTTTTCAGGTTTCCATAGCAGGGTTGGTTCTCGGTGTGGAAAGTGCAAGAGCACAGATTAGGGTAAGTATAGTTCCAAACCGATCTTTGCTCCTCACAGAAAAGGCCTTGTGCATAACCAAGTAAGAGTAGAGATAACCTTTGTTTAGAGTTATGCTTCGGTCCCATTTCCAATCTGGGGCCCAACCGGGCTGTTTGTGGGAACGAAAAAATATGATATAAAAGACAACCGAAGACACAAAACATTACAAGAATACTCCTAACCATTTATTGTGTATTTTCTTGATATGCATTATTAATTTTTTGTTTTCGCAATCAGCCCGGCCGGGCCCCGGATGGGAAATGGAATTAAAGCATAAGTTAGCTGACATTGATGTAGACAAGTGACTTTTCGTATTTACCAATGGAGAATTATAGTGTATTTTAAACTTAACTTGTTTTGTAACCCATGTTTCTTGTTGCTGTCCTAACATGTAAACATGTGTTTTTCAGGAATTGTTACCACTAGTCTTCATGTTCGAATTGCCAATCACGGGCGCATTACAGCCAGTACCAGACGTCTCATCGCCCCAGATCCAGCAAATACAGCAAACGTACAACGTCACGGTGGCCTTCAAGCAGAGACCCAGGATGTACGTAACCACGTGCGTGGTCCGCGGAACAGTCAACAACGCGCCGTCGGTCAAGGAAGCCACGGCCAGGCTCATAGATCATTTGACTGGGAACATGGGGGTAGGTGTTGAAATACGTCTAGCATTGGTGAACTCTAATATAACAGTTGTACCAGATTATAGTTATTGACTGAAGTCAATGAAATATTACTTTGAGAGTGATTATGGTCAGTGTGATTTAATGGGTCTTTCTTTATATACTGCAGACCAGTGCGATTGAACCATTTGGAAGAGACTGATCTGTTCAACAGACACAAAATGGCAAATGTTATGACTTCTGAACAAACAGATGTACTTAAGTTTCAACAATTTAACCACGAGGAGTTGAAATCCACAGAGAAGTAATCACTTATAATAAAAGAATGACACATATGATTTTGGGTACCACATAAATGTAGATCTTATTTAGCTTCTGACCTCCACTTCAACTTTTGACCTTTATTGACTTTGACCTTGGAACTGCTAAGACTTTGAGTTATGGACAACAATTTTGTTTTGACATGTCGGATTGTATCTGTACCACTGAATGTCATCCACTTTCGTCTCCACCTGACTGAATGTAACATATCTTGTCCTGTGTTTACTGGGCCCTCTTGGAAATCAACCTTTCTAAGTTGAAGGGGGAACCCAGTTGTCTTGAGATGATGTACACATCTTATCCAGGAAATGTAAGGGAAAATAGATGAATGTCAAATGTGTTGCAAGAAATTGTTAGAGCCCGTTAAAGTATATTAGTGTCGAGATAAGGGTTGTTTGTTGCCCTGGAGACTGTTGATTAGGTACATGTCATGCCTACAGCTGTATTCTACAGAATCAGAAACAGAATGTGTCTAACCCAGACTGTCATTACAATTCTTGTACAATAGATAAATGTATAAAATTACCTTTCCTCCTGTAGCAAATCACAATACCGGTCAGCACGCAGCTGGACATCGCCACGCAGCACCACTTGTTCATGATTGGCCGCGGCGGGGTGCAGATCAAACAGATCATGCAGCGGACCGGCGCGAGCATCCACTTCCCGGACCCCAACAACCCCCAGAAGAAGAGCATGGTGTTTGTGTCAGGAGGGATCGAGTCCGTGTATCTGGCGCGGCAGCAGCTTATTGTACGTTTAATGGTTTCTGTTTCATGTTGTTTCACTTCACGAGGTTTGGGGTTAAAACTCCAATCTAGCTGTTCTAGTCTGTTCCTTGTTATCCTATTCTTGATTGTCATTTCAACATCAGGCATTGAACTTATGATAAACAATTATGGTTATACCCATTCTTATCTGTCCTTTCAACATCAGGCATTGAACTTACGATAAACAATTATGGTTATACCAAGTTCCTTTTACATGACTGTCACACTCACAGGCCTTTCTTTAACTTCTCCATTTGTGCCCCCCTCCCCCTCAGGGCTGCCTTCCTCTGGTGCTAATGTTTGACATGAAGGAGGATGTGGAGGTCGACACTTCCAAGATGGCCAGACTGATGGAGGAACTCGACGTCTTCATCAGTATCAAACCTAAACCCAAGCAACCGAGCAAGGTACTGTTTTCTTAGTTTTCCACTTGAAGTGACAACTAGACTAAGTGAACAAATCTGCTTTTATACATATGCTCTTTTAAATGTAATATACACCCTGTTCTATCTATCATAGTTTAGTAGTCCACTGTGTTCTGCTGCTGCAGATAGTTTGAAACCCTGAAATGGATGCAATTGATAGGTGTCATTTCAAGGAGACTTTGTAAGCTGCCAGTGCTGCTATTGAAGACATCCTCTCATCCAACACAATTAAGACTCAGATATAGATTAAAAGCGCAAACCAATATCTAAATGTACATACAGCATACTCACTTAGTTGCTCTTATGTTCATGAAAGTATCTGCTTTTATGGATGTGGACATTTTGCATTTTGATATCAGCTGGCTAAGTAAGATTTTTATCCTTCCACATTGACTGAATTTCTGCACCACAGTTGTGCGTTTGAATCGAAAACTAACCTTCCCTTTCCCTCTACCGATCCAGTCTGTTATCGTGAAGAGTGTGGAACGGAACGCCCCCAACATGTATCGGGCGCGGTGTCGCCTGCTGGGGTTGGAGGAGAGCGAGAACATCCCCCCGAGCACGTCCCCGCAACTTCCCACCATCAACATCAGCTCTGACGTGAAGACTTCCTGCGCAACCATGAACGGCTTCACCAGCGGAAGCTTAGGTCTTAACTCACTAGGTAAGGGAAGGACATACAAGTCTTTTGAAATTTTACAAAGTCTGGCTTAAGCCACACCAATTTTTTTTCTTGGTTATGGAACAATTAGACCAAAATGAAAATGTTTTTTTTCATCACTATTTGAGACTTCCTCCTCAGACTCTCTTTTCAGGTTCATCATCCGGTTTAGTGTCATTTCTTTGAAGCCAAGAACCAACAAATTACACTGTAGTGACCTTGACATAGTATTGTGAATGCTACTGTATTTGCCACGAGATGCTCACGTTTGTATCATTGCATTCATGAACTAAATGTGAATAGTCTCTAATTGTTGTTCTTGTTATTAAATCGATTGTTATTCATTGTTATAGATAAGTTATTTGAAATTGTTAAATATTAGAAGTAGTTGATTGTTATGTATATACAAATTGCCATACATTGTACGCATTACAATTGTCGTGCAATAAAGTTCTTCTTCTTCTGTTTTTTTTCTTCCAGGTATTTTTGGTTACAATGCTGCTCTTAACATCAACACGACGCCCACCTCGGTGGCTTCACTACTGTCGATAGCTAACGGTCACGTGAGCCCCCTGCACAGTCCACAACCCTCGCCGCCAGGCACGACTAGCCCCAGCACATGGGGGCCTTCCTCACCTTCAAACCCACCAGGTAACGCAAACTGGGGCATACTGGGGCTTTTATACTGTAGTTACATCTGCACTCCGACCAATCAAGCCACATGAATCGCATTGAAACTCAGATTCCTATCAGCCATTTCCCGACAAATCCCTTTCTAACTTGCGTTAACGACTACATCTGACAAAAACAAACTCGCCAGTGAGATGGTGGAGGGTGTCAGCTTTCCAAAGATGTTTTCAGATTGACAATTTTGGCACTTTGGAAGTGATTGAAAGTGACCGCGATTTAGCGTTTTCAAAAAAATAGTTTCTACTACTTTTTTCTTATGGCTGATACAAATCTGAGTTTCAATGCGATTCACGTGGTTTGATTGGTCTGGGTGATCTGGGAAAGATAGTCACACAATTTAACAAAGTTTGGAAAAAGAGTACCAAACACAAACGTCACTCAATTTAACAAAGTTTGGTCAAAGTAGATCTATACCAAACACAAATGAGTGAAATGAAAAATGTGTTTTTGTGCCCCCTAGCAGTTTATTTTGATGCATTGTCCTTGGCATCAGACCGAATTGAGGTGATATCATGCCTCCCGGCTGCTGTGTTTGGAACTGCAACTGTATATTTAATTCATATTTGTAAACAGGATAACTGAAGTTAGCAATGCATTTCCCTGTACTTTTTAGGCATAAAACGTGATCAGTCTTAAATTTGTTTTGGAAAGGTTTGGTTGCTATGGTAACAAATGATTTTATATCTATATTTCTCAGTTTACTCCATCCCACCGATGGTAACACCCACCCAGCTGAGTGGACTGATGCTGAGCCCGGGGTTCCTGAACTTCCCCACCCACACCCCCTCCCCTCCCCCACCCCCGGGGCTCCCCAACCCCTCCCCTCCGCCGCCCCCGGGGCTGGCCCCCCTGGACGGACAGGTCAACAACGTCACCAGTCAGGTGGCGGACATCCTGGCTAAAGCCCACCACCCTGTAACCAGTCACGACAAGGTCAGTAAACCCCGAGCATCCAGTACCAACTGTGCATAGTGTGTAGCGTGCATAGTCCAGTGGTTAGCGATCTTGCCTGTGGAACTAGAAGTCGGCAGTTTGATCCCGGCTGTTTCGCTCACCCAGACATGCACGCTACCGGAAAGGGTTGCAGTCCTTAGGATGGGACGTTAAGCCGTAGTCCACTGTTCATTGTGCTTGTCGAAAAGAGCTAGGGGAACAATGATCCTGTAAATACTGTACATAGTGTCTGTCTTCTTTGTCACCAGTGGAAGAATAGCTCTTCAGCGAGCTAAACTGGATTGAGATCACTTTCCTTTTTTCCTTTACTTTTTACTGTGGTTTTGTTATTTTGTTTTTATTAGATGGAAAAGGAGATTTTTCCTGTCTTTTTACTTGACAGGTTGAATTAATTCTGTGGCACAGTAGTCACACAGAGGAGACGTATTCGTGGTGTCATGATTATCAGTGGGGAGGTCACTATGAAAACCACAAAAATAATGCCACTCTCTCTTACATAAGTACACAAGTATAGAAGGAAGTTTTTTGAGATTGGTGGATGCAAGACCAAGAGACCACTTCTGGGTACTGATGTTATTATCTTCGCCGAGTACTTGTACTCGGAGAAGATTATGTTTTCGGTTGAAAAATCTGTTGGGTGGGTCTTTATGTATGTCAAGAGTATAACTCAAGAAAGCTTCAATGAATCTTTATGATTTTTGGTAGGTGTGTAGTGGTTGTGCAAAGGAAGGTCAAGTTCAAAAATGGTTCACCTGGCATTTTCCAACAGTACTGCAGCAGACTTTGCATTTTTTTGTGTTTGTATGTAGGCAAAAAAAGTGACGGAAACGTTGATGGATCTTCGTGATTTTTTGCAGGTGTGTAGATGTTGTGGAAACGGAGGTCAAGTTCAAAAATGGTTTCCCTTGCATTTTCCGTCGGTACTGCAGCGGGCTTTATATGTGTGTGAATTTGTATGTCGCCAGCATAACTCGAGGTGCTGTTGACGGCTGTGCATGATATTCAGTTGGTAGGTAGGAGTGTTAAAGAGGAAGGTCAAGTTTGATAATGGGCCTCCTAGCGGATAAGTAAGGTACTGCAGCTGAGTTTTAAATTTTGTGGTCGGATTTCCTGGAAGTGCCAGGTTCATGATTTTTTACCAATACATAGGGTCTGGAACAGGGAATAGGTAGTGTAAGTTTGGCCCCCCTAGCGGCTTGTTTGGACCTGCAGTTGGCGTTTTTGTTGAAACCGTTGGAGGCTAATAACTACAGAAGGGGTTGACGGATCGTCATGATTTTTGGTATTTAAATAGCTTGGGTAATGTTTTACATAATCAAATACATATTATGAAAACCAGGAACTAATTTGCATAATAAATGCAGAAAGTTTATCTATCCGCTTAAAGTTTGTGGTCAAATTTTTTGCAGGTTCTAAGGTTATGATTTTTTAAGTGGTAGATAGATCTTGGGGCAGAGAGTAAGTGATGTTAGTTTGGGTCCCCTTGCGGCTTGCCTTAAACTGCAGTGGGCCTATTTGTTTGAAACTTTTGAGGAAGAATAACTCAAGCAGGGATTGATGGATTATTCTTGTATTTGGTATATATGTTCCTTAGGTGATGATCAACATAATGATATGCTCATTATGCAGATCATGACCTACTTTACGTAATAATCGGCATACATAGGACTGCCGCACCATAGTACGCGGCATGTGTTAGTACACACCTGGCGTCCAGAATCTAGGTCAACAGCTGGCGTCCTGAATCTAGGTCAACAGCTAGCTTACTAGCTGGGCAATTGAAAAAAAAACAGGACTAAAATGTATCTGTTATGTTTGGTATGAAGATTTAAAAGTGGATCTTACGATTGACGTAACATTGTAATTATGCCAAACAGGACCTAATTTGCATGATTAATGAAATGTTTTGAAATGCGCTGAGTTCTATGTTTGTGCCCGTTTTTATGCATTTAAGTCGTATTCTAGTCTTTGTGAAAGCTTGTATCAAGGTCTGTATATTGTTCTGTTACTAGGGCTAACCCTTTGTGATAGCCTTAGCCTTTGGTAGCCGTGGCTGTACTTATCTACAGCTGAAAAAACAAATAAAAACAAATCACCTTTGAAAACTGTGTCATCCTTCACTGAGAAAGAGAGTCTAGTAATTATCGATTATAATCGAATTCGAAATATCAATTATTCAAATGACCTCATTTGGATTATTGCTGAGTTTATACTAAGATAATAACACTATGCTCGTTAATGACAGGACTTTTTATATTCATGTTGGGCATTTTCAAATAGCTGAATCTGATCATTGACATAGCCAAGCCAAGTTAAACAATAAGATGCTGATTATGCAAAACAGGGTGTAATATTTGATAGAGTTATGCTACTTCACTACGTTTCGAAAATCCATCCAGTTTTATTATATTCCCCTTCCAGTGGGAAGGGGGATATCCTGTTTTTGCTTGCCTGTTCTTCTTCTTCTTCTTCTTCTTTCTTCTTCTTCTTCTTCTGCCAAAAACCAAGTAGATGCGCGGTGGTAGCTGTACTAATGGTATTGCAGAAAGTTATATGTACCTTATGTTACAATGTACGGATGTTATATTTGAGATGTAGGTACCTGTAGGAAAGGTGAATACACCTGACAATAAATTATGCTAATGAGGACCTTATTTGCATAATCTATGCATAAACTTGTATTTCCCTTACCATAAAAGCTGTGGATGTCATCTTTGAAATGTAGGTACCTTTAGGAAAGGTGAATGCACCTGGACATAAATTATGGTAATGAGGACCTCATTTGCATAATTTATGCAGAAACGTGTACTTCTGTTACCGTAAAAGCTGCAGATGTCATATTTGAGATGTAGGTACCTTCAGGAAAGGTGAACACACCTGGCCATGAATTATGCTAATGAGGACCTAATTTGCATAATTTATGCATAAACTTGTATTTCCCTTACCGTAAAAGCTGCAGATGTCATATTTGAGATGTAGATACCTTTAGGAAAGGTGAACACACCTGGCCAAAAATTATGCTAATACGGACCTCATTTGCATAATTAATGCATAAACTTGTATATTCCTTACCGTAAAAGCTATGGATGTCATATATGAGATGTAGGTACCTTTAGGAAAGGTCAGGAAACCTGGCCATAAATTATGCTAATGAGGACCTCATTTGCATAATTTATCCATACACTTGAATTTTCCTTACCGTAAAAGCTATGGATGCCATATTTGAGTTATAGGTACCTTTAGGAAAGGCGACTACACCTGGCCATAAATTATGCTAATGTGGACCTCATTTGCATAATTTAGGCATAAACTTGTATTTCCCTTGCCGTGAAAGCTACGGATGTCATATTTGAGATGTAGGTACCATTAGGAAGGGCCATAAAACCTGGCCATAAATTATGCTAATGAGGGCCTCGTTTGCATAATTTATGCATATCCCTCACCGTAAAGGCTACGATTGTCATATTTCAGATGTAGGTACCTTTAGGAGAGGTGAACACACCTGTATATAAATTATGCTAATGCCAACCTCATTTGCATAATTTATGCAGAGACTTCATGGTAATGGGAGGGGAATATCCTGCATTTTCCCGAAAATGTTGCCATTCTAGTTGCGTATCTTATTACCTGGATGTCTAACCGTCATTGGCATTCCATGAGAGGACTTTCAGACCTGTGGCATATCAAGCCATTGAGAAAGAGAGGAACATTGATAGATATTATTTAAGCAAATAAAGACTTGAATTTAGTTATTGTTTAGAAAAACGGCTATGTAATGCCATATTGGTAAATGGCGGGAATTTGGTACTTACATCTGTCGGTACAATTCATATTATTTGGCGAAGATATGAGGTCGTGGAACTCTAGTTTTTATCCTTTTTTTGACAGGTACATGTATCCTACCAGACCCCCACATACAGTTCTACTGCGAGTGCCTTTGTGAGAGTGCCTACACCTAACACTGGGGACCAAGGTGGGAGGAAGTTCCTATTACTTAACTCACCCAAACATGTGGCTGATCGTTCTTTGAAGTATACTTGTTCTTCATGTGCAAGAAGTGTTCAAGATTTGCCATCCTGAAACAAGTTTTAACTGTAATTTCCAACACAAAAATTGGACTTACCCAAATTTTTGACTGTAAGTCAATACAAAAATGAAATGCTTCAGGTATTTTCAACATCCCTCGGGATGGAAAGATGCCTATTACAGTAACTACTATATTGTAATTATGTGATTCATATATTCAATGTTTGCTACACATTTATATGATAGTTCTAGGGAAAAACAAATTTTAGAACACCTCACATTGTTTTGTTTTGTATTGTATTGTTGAGCACCACTTCCACCACCGGCTACACTTAGCCGTGCACCCTGGGTATGATGCCCCTTAGTGGGTTTTTCCCAGTATGTTTAAGACTAAGACTAAGACTCATCTGTTCAACAGTGCCCCCTAGCAGTGCAAGTAGTCCCGGCTGCAGCCCCCGGAGGAGCCCAGTGGACCAGTTCAAACAGAACGGCAGGAGAGCCAGTTCACCCGGCCTGCCTGGAGACGGTACGTTTAAAAAAAAATTCTTTAGGCCACACCAATTTAATTTGTTGGTTCTTGGATCTTTTGAAAATATGCTTAAGTGGAAAAACATGTCGAAAAGAAAGCCAGAGGACCAAGTTTACACCTTGGGAGCACTCAGTTTTATGGATCGAATACAGTCACATTCAAGTTCTCCTTCCTGCCTTCTGCTTGTATGTTTTCTGCTTGCTATATTATTTTAAAAAGTCCGAGAACCAAGGAATTAAATTAATGTGGCCTTATCAACCAACGAAAGAATGTACAGGACACAGAGGTGATGCACTCTAGCAAGTAGCTAATATCAAACATCACCTCTGAAAATAGAAATTACAGCTGACAAATACAATAACAATAACAACTGAATAACAGCATTTGGTTTGGGTAGTCCAATACAGACAAGCATATATGATAGACACATTATAAGGTCATATTTCAAGTTGTAATAAATGTTAGATGGTAGTTTCTAATTCTTCTTACTGTGAGCACACTGCACAATGTGAGGGGCATCAGGATGTTTTGGCACCTGGACATTTTGGCCCCAAGCCAGTGAGGACTATTTGGCACAAGGTTTAGGATGCCTCGGGTTCTGGTTGTACTTAAGGTTAAGTTTAGTGTTAGAATTAAGGTTAGAGTTGAGTTGGAACCACAGTTAGGATTGAGGTTTGGGTTAGACATTGAACTGTCCTAGACCTGCTGCCAAATTGTCCTGATCGGATAGGGACCAAACTGTCCAAGTGCTGAAACATCCAACATTCTCTGCTCATGAGCTTGCAATATACCAACTTCTTGAACTGTTGTCAAAAAAGGAAAAAACATACAAGGTATTAATTGTTTCAATACTGCATGTAAATAAACATAATCAAGTCTTCATGCTGCCTATTGGTTTCACTAAAAGTACTTGGTAGTGAAAAATTATTTGAAGCAACATCAAAAGGTGATGTTTAAGATCTCTTTTTTTAAAATCTATGCTGTTGCCATGCCCTCAGCTTAGCAGCAGAGCTGAATAATGTACATTATACAGGGCGCTGACGAGTGGCGCTGAGGTGGGCGTTAACTTTACATTTAAAGTTCTCAGAGTCCTTGGTCTTCATAATGTCCTGCTGGAGGTTGAACGCAAGAGTTCTAATTGTAACATTTGTTCCACAGTGGAGGTTCGGATGCTGAAGTCCGGTAACAGTTTCGTGGATGTGGTGATCAACCACAGCCCCTCGTCCAGTGGGAACTCCACGGACCTGAATATGCTGAGGAAACTCGCCTCGCTCAACAAACAAACCGTGGAGCTGGTGTCAGGGGTCAGGAACGCTGAGCTGCAGTAAGTTTCGTTTGTTTGTTTCAGTTTATTTACTTGACCAGGAATTCATGTTACCTTGGCGGCACTTTTCAAAGATTCCTGGGGGTGCAACCCCTTACATAGAATAACATTGCAACAATAAAAATGGCAAATAACGACAAATAAGAGAGGGACGAAGATTGTCTGAAAAATATAATCATTCATCAAACAACAGAAATCATGATTAGATGATAATTGAAATAATGTTAACTTGATAGAACGGTAAAATTGTGTCATAATGATAGGAAATCAATACAGTGGATAAACTTAAATGTAAAATAACCAGAAGCGGAATTTGCATATCAATGTGCAAATCATAAGGAAAGTCATACGTCAAAATCAAACGAATTCAAAAAGAAAAAGTTAAAATATCAATTTTCAGTAATCTGATGTTCTTCTATGTACAGAACAAGCAAATTTTCATCCCGGGATGGAGGGGCGGGTGCTGGAGAAAGCCCTGGTCTTGTTTAAGATTAAGATGTCGTTTCTCTCGCACAATGCCTGACATCTGAACGCCCCCTATCTGTTTCTTGCAGTATGGCAGACAGAAGATCCTCTGAGTCTGGAGAGTCTGACTGTTCAGACAAGAGAGCCCCAGGCTGCGAGAGGGAGAGAGAGAGGGAGCTGGAACGGGAGAGGGAAAAATTCTTGAGGTCGTCTCAAAATCTGCCGTTTAACAGCCCATATGAACTGACGGTGAGTTTGGTCAAAGACTTTTCGCTCATTTTCGTGTATCCTAGTTATAATCAACTAGTTATTACTCTTTCAGTTTTTAAAACACAAATTATTCAATGACATAGCTAGACAGTTTTATATTTACAGTGTAAACTACTGACACAAGTAAAGAAAGTGCAATGGCCAGCAGCTAACTGCCAGTACATGCTCATATTTGTACAGTTTATAGTCATACTTGAATTCCACACAACATTTAATGCTAGCATGCTTTCTTGTACTAAAAAATAATTTGGTTTGTGCTTTGGATGCTACATTCAAGGTACCTTATATCATGGACACTCAGTTTTAACCAGTATGTTTATTGTTGTGTTGTAGGCATTTGACTATGAGAGAAAGAAGCTACAAGCCACCAAAGCTATGCAAAAGAAACCTCAGGTGACACAGGTAAGCCCCGCAAAGGTCTTAAGCTGTTAAACATTAGATGACAGAAATAAAAGCTTCTAGTTTGTGAGAGGATGTCCGTTTATACTCGACTTCTGAACCTTGCATTTGAAATATCAACAGATCAGTACAACATAGCTATGCTGGAAAGCTTTAAACTATGTACAGTATGTGTAAGTGTAGAATGTTGTAGTCACAGTTTGACCTTTGACTGTTGTCAGGTGCGCACACCCACCGACACGTGGAGTGGCTTTGGCTTCTCCAAGTCGATGCCCAGCTGTGTGGCGCAGGAGGCTTTCGAGTCGGCTCGTCCCTCGTACAAGGCGCCAACACTACCTGCAACCTACGAGGTGAGCCTTGGTGGTCCAGAGATTGAGATATGACGACTTGATACACAGCTTATACTTAGAGTTAGATGTGGATGTGTATACTATAAATTATGAAATGTTTTTGGTGGTTTCATTTTCGTGGTGACCTCTTAATGCAAAATGATTTGTGTTTTGTAATTCTACTGCACAACAGAATTGTTTCAACTCTGAACTTCAACCATCACAAAAATATCCTTTTCTGTCCCGTCAAAGGAAACCACTGCAAAAGTGAATCCACTTATAGTATGCATTAGTTTTTGATAGTTGAGACATACATGCTTCTTCTATCAATCGGGCAATATTGAAACATAAAGTCATCCCTATATATTACTGTAAATGTTCGCGGTGGTTTTATGTTCGCGGTTTTCGCAGCGACGGTATCACCGCAAACTTAAAACCACCACGAACACTCCATTTTCCCCTTAGCGCGAAATAAAAACCACACAAACTTGAATGCATTTACCCAGACTTAATATCATGTTCCCCTTCCCTCCATGTTTAGTCGACCAGCGGTCCCCCCAGCCCCACGGAACCCTCCCCACCGAGTGTCAGCCCCTGGGGCGAGAGAAATGGATCCTCCCTAACCCAGCAAGAAGACTTCCCATCAGAGAACAGAAGAAAGCCTCCACACAAATGTAAGTACAGTACTGTATCTATACCTATGTTCATCACCATCATATCTTGTCGCTCTAGTTCTGGGTCCATTGACGGGCTCTCAGGTTAGCCTCTCGTAGTTCACTAAAATGTGTTGTTCCTTCCAAAAATGACCATTGAGCACTGGAAGAAGATGAAAACATTGTAGGGGCATTGAAATTAACACCATGTTTGATTTGAGATCCCCTTGGGCCCTCTGTAAAGGTACCTTAGGTCTAAACAAATGTTCTATTAGCTGTTTATTCCTGTTTCTGTCATCATTGAAGACCCCAGGTTACTTTGTCTAATTGTTTAGGTACAGGTTCAGACTTAGCCCAAGTATAAAACATTTTGTTGCAGTTGCAGTTCTTTTATATTAAGACTTGCTAGAGAGCACACTTGCGAAGCAAAGTTAGTTTTGGTATGTATGATTGACCTACACTGAGATAACATTACTTTCACTGAAATTGTGTTCTTGATGTTTTGAACTTTTTGTAATTCTCCAAGCCTGTTTTCCTTTACAGACGATTTCTCCCTGAGTGCGAGTAACTACATAGACAGCGTGTCCCTCCCCTCCAAAACCAAGTGGAGCTGTGACAACGACCTGAAGGCCACTGACCTCCCCGACCTCTTCATGAAGCTTGGCCTGGGCAAGTACTCGGATGTGTTCCAGCAACAGGAGGTAGGCAGCGCTGTTCTGATGTGATGTAACGCTTTGGTCTCTTGAATTTGGATAAACACAAGAAACTACAGTCAAACCTGCCCAAGAAGACCACTCAGGGGACCGATAAATCTGGTCTATGTGGACTGGTGGATTCTTGATGCTTGTGTCAATGGGAAAAATTATCTAAGGGACCATTAAAAAGTGGTCACATTGGCCAGGTAGTCCTTACGAACAATTGGTCCCTTATACAGGTTTGACTGTAACAAACTTTAAGTATTTCACCTTTACAACTGTATAGTCAATGTTACATATCCTTTTGCAGAAAGATGTACAAGTGTAGTTGCCCCTACTCTTCCTGTTAGAAGATTATGATTTCTTGCTTATTCAAACCTCCACCAATCCCTTCTGGTTTCATTGAATTTGGATAGACGCAAGGAATTTTCTTAAGTCTAATCTTCAAGACTGATCTTTAAGTCTACTTTTTAAGTCTAATTTTTAAGTCTCTATTTGCTGAATGCACTGTCAATTTTATGTATCCTTTGAAATTTCCTGGATGACTGGTATTCAGAAACGTATCCTTTGAAATAGTATGTTGCCTTCTTTATTTATACAGACAGATAACTCTTATGCATGGCGGCGCCGCGGTGGCGTAGTGGCAGGGTATTTAGCCCCAGAATCCAGAGATACCGGGTTCGAATCAGGGGTTCCCTGATTTGTCCCGTTGACGTTGTGCCCTTGGGAAAGGCACTTTACACGACTTTCCCCACTTTACTCAGGTGAAAATGAGTACCTAGCTTCGGTTAGCGATGTCCCTCGGATAGGACGTAAAATGGAGGTCCCGTGTTTGAGGAGAGCCACACCTCAAGCACGTTTAAGAACCCAACACACTTATCGAAAAGAGTAGGGGTCCTTCCCAGTGTGGGTGGATCATATAAATCTGTCCGGATATCCAGCTTCAGTACAAACCTGGTGTGTTACACCTTCATGCTGTTTACTGGGTATGCAATACAAACAAACAAACAAACAAACAATGCATTCTCATCTTTCAGATTGACCTTCAAACATTCATGACCTTGACAGACCTGGACCTTAAGGAACTTGGTATCACCACATTTGGTGCAAGACGTAAGATGCTTCTAGCCATATCAGGTATGCCAACATTTTTAACCATTGATAATGACAGTTTCAATTTCCTTCTGAAGTTTTTCTTGATGTTTCCCAGCCTGTTTTATCAAGTTGGGAATGATAGATGAACTTCTGATGCATATTAACATTCCTCTTGCCAGTATGGCAGTCAGGTAGTTCTACAGAAAGTTTACATGAGGAATATCTAGATCTGCTGCTGATGTTTTTACTTTTCCATGCAGTATTAATGCTACCATGTTACCAATTCAAAGCGTTGGGATTTTAACACAGATTAAGCCAATCTATACCAAACTGACAAAGTATTTTCAACCCATACTTTAGAGAAATGACCATCTTATAACTTCTCTTTCTCTTTAAACAACTGTTAGTGTTAGCTGAGAATGATGGTTATTAGGTTAGTGTAACAGTTGAGTACTGAAATGGCAATCATGGAGGTCTACAAAAACTTTCATTGAGGGAAATCTGTTGTAGCTAATTTATGTTTCAACTTTTTCGCACCTGCCTGAAAAATTTGGGATTTCTACACAGGAATCGATCAAATCTGTGCCAAACGGAGAGGTGAGTGATTTAAAAGTATTTTCCACCCGTGGAGAAATGACCATCCTGTAACTTCTATTTGCCCCCAGATCTCAACAAACCCCGACGAAAGTCGCTCTTCACCCCGTTCCCCAACGCCTACGATGGTGACCTGAGCGGCAGATCCGCCCTGCAGCACAATCCTGACCTCTCCAGCGCTCTGCCCTGGTGACCCCCGACCTTTGACCCAACCGACCTTCGACTACACCGACACGTGAACACGAGGAAATCAATGTCTGCTCATTGTTGAGGACCTTTTTTTATTTTTATTTTAAATTTGTGGATCTAACTGCCAGTGCAGAAGGTAGAACCCCCATGATTGGTGGGATAAAGTCATGTGACTCACATGTGATGTGCAAGTACCATCTATTTTGGCCACTGGCTGTTGCTGCGTCAAAGTGTGGTATGCTGACAGTAGGCCTTCATGTAAGGAACCCCCTATGAATTTTGTGGCCTTATCCTAAATGTGTGGCTCAAAAGTGATAAAATACTTTTCACCATATCACCCTGGAGCTCCCGCCAGAACATTCCAATCAAAATATCAGGGAGAGAACGATCCACTTTTGACCAAGTGCCCTTTTGATCGGCCACACGACCAAACTTGTAAGTGCCACAGTTACTTTAACCACCCCTCTGTGTGAAATGGATGTGGCCAAAGTCAGCATGACCTTGTCCCAAATGTACTTAATAATGTTCACAAATATAACCCCTGTGATGGGAATGGAATGTTCCATGCCCCCCTAGCACCAACTGGAAGGCTCAAGAAATGTGGAAAGAACCATTAGACTTAAGGGGTGCTCTGTTGTACAAACCTGTTTGAAGGTGACAGGAAAAACTCAACATGGTAGTGCATTCCGCCTCACCAACTACATGTACACGTGTCTTCTGCCATGTCAGTGACAAACAAATGACAAAAATCTTGTTGGCCAAGTATGGTAGCAGAATCGGACTAAAGTTTTCTCAAAATTGTAGCCCATATTTCCGACGTAGTTGTCACACAATGTTAGTGATGTGACAATGTACTTAATGTAGTGCCTTCTTTCACAAGGTGATTAGAGCAATAAGTATGGACAGCAACATTCCACTGTCAAGGAGCACAATGTAGGGGTTTGTAGGTGCAAAATTAGGCCTATGTGTATTTCCAGCATTAATCTTGCCTATACATATATAGCTATATATATATGCTCTCAAATAGAAACACTGAGTGTTGAACAAGAAGACAGGGCCTGATGTTGAGTTGTTGTGTTCCAAAATACATGATTTGTGCTTCATATGTTAGAGTAGGGCACAGGTGAACCTCGATGCAGAATGACTATGTTAGTGTAAGTACAAATATGCTGCAGCTGTGATTTGCCTGGCATGTTGTTTGAGGCTTAAGTTAAAGGTCTTTCTGGCTAAGAGAGTTATTAGAGAAAGCATTGCTCTTACCGTATGTCTGAAAATGGAAGAACTGGAAAATACCAAGTCAACAATCCGTACACCTTCTACACTGTACAGGGAAGACAGATATATTCTAAAGATCAACTAACAGAAAAGTCCAAGAAAGGTGTTGTTTAATCACTCTAATGTAGGAATGTAGAAGTAGTTGTATTTTTGAGAAAACTTTAGTCTGTTGCTACAGTCATCAGGGAGCTATTTTGTGATGTTTTCAGTGAGAAAAAAATATTTGTTTGTTTGATATGTAAAAAAAATACTAGGCAGTGCCTGGAAAATGGACTTGGAATGAGAGTTGTTCCAGAAAATTGTATTGTTACTTTTCCGAAAAGTCTCCTATGATATGGAGGAGAGATTTCTGGTTTCCAACAAAATTTGAACTATTTGTTTCCAAGACTTGGAAAACCCGACTTTGGGGCCAAAATCATGTCACCGTGCCTTACGAATAGCTACGTACACGTAACTTGTTTGCGGAAACCAGAAAATCATTTTCTGTGTTTTTCTTTTTACAAGATGGCTTCCCTGAGAATGTAAGAGCCTACTCTACAGATTTGCTATTTCAGTTTTATACCTGGCATGATTAATGTACTCATGGTGTTCCACTTAAACCAGAGCCTATTCTAACGCAAGTGCCAATCACAGGAAGGTTGGTTCATTATTACACCTCCAGACAACTCCCTATCCTGGCAACTAAGTGTACTTTTCTACTGTTCATTAGCTGTGATTCGTCTTTACCTTTAGAAGAGTTGAAAATGCCTGAAAAAGCATCGGCATTGTGTCGGCAGAATGTCAGTTGTTTTTGATTAGTGCTTAACCCAGGTGGGAGAATGAAGCACACCCTACGTAAATATGCACATGGAAAATGTATGTAAGTGTGAAGACAAGAACACTACTAAAGTGAAGAACAAGGTGAACACAAAGTGTACAGAAAAAAAGGCAATCTGTGTACAGAGTAAAGGTATTTTTTAGAGAAGCACAGGACTTGCTACCTGATACGGTACTTAGTTGCAAGTTGAAAAGACTCCTGTTTTTGCTATGTAAGTTATTTTTCGTTGCTTTGCACCCGTAAAATGCCTTTGTAGGGTGTAAAAATGTGGCTTGTTTGTTATTGTGATCATTGGCTGTTAGATATTGCCTTTGCCATTGTTTTAGTTGGATGATTTAAAGGTATAAGTAGATCTGTTGACCACTGAATGGGAGCCATAGTGTTATGTCTTACGTATGAACATGAAGACAAAGGTAGCATCAATACATTGTGATCACTATTGTTCATAAATAAGAATAAGATGAAAATTTCAATATGTACGTAATATTAGGCACACATCGTCTTGTTTGAATGCTGTAATATTGATCAACAAACTCCTTAGTGTTTTAAGGCTTCTGAAAGCCTGTTTGTAACAAATTCGTTATGATATTCCTATGTTGAACTTGTGCCAGGTTGGTGGTAAAGAGTCACAAATTCTACATAACTTGGTAATGTTATATGTATTCATAAAAATATATGGCAACAATCAAGAGAACATAACTATAAGAGCTATTTTTGTTTGCATGTTGAAAGGCAGACTTGCAGAGAAGTGGTTTGAAATGATGGTAAAAAGATCATATTTTATCAGAGGACAGATCTTTATACAGACCGTGGAATATAGCAAACTTTTAATCAATGAGGATTTTATTTTCATTCCTTGATAACATCCTGGAAATGTCAAATGTTTCTGTGTTTTGAGAAATACTTCATACTAAGTTTGGCACAGTTTTCACATTTGTTTTCCAGAAGTGTATTTCTTGAAATTACAGTCTGGTCTTTAAAGTCTGCCACTTAACTAGACATATAGGGTGCACATTATAAGTGTATTTGTGTACAGATCAGTGCGTTTTGAAAAATGGTTGAATTTTTTGTAGTGACATCATGTTTTGTTGATCCTTGAAGTTTCAAGATTTCAAGCAAGGTGAATTCTCTCACGATTGCTTCCAAGTTGTAGTAACAATTATCATGAATTTCTTTAATCTAATTTTTACATGAAATATTTTCATAATGTCTTTTCAAGGAAAGAGTCAAGCTTGTAGTCCAGATAGGCTGACTATGTCAAGCATTGCTATTGATTATATTCCTTTTTTGTTATTTGCCTGTGCACCTCATGTGGGCATACATGTAGAATTCTGAGATGGGCTGTTTGAATGACCTCTGCTGAGCTGTGCATAGAACTCCGTGGACAAAGTTCATACAGCCACCATTGTGAATTCTGACGAAATCCGATGTCATAGCTAGAAGTTGTTCGTTGCTTCTTCCATTCTTTTTGGCTGGCCCGAATCTAAAAGCTTTGATAACTGTAAAGCAGCCAATGTGAGCTTTGGCTGTCGTTTATTTCAATGTTTAAATACCCAAGGTTATGCCTAAATGTTAAGTACTGTCTGTTAAAGCTTTTCATTAAACATATTGCAGTCTATACTTCATTTGTCTGTGTTTCTTTGGGCGAAGTTTTTATGTTATTCCAAAGATAAGAAATATCATCCAGTACAATGGTGGATAACGTTATGGGTTCGAAATCTCACCTTTGTATTACTCTCCAAGCAGAGGTTCGGCTCCGGCTGGTTTTTGACATATATTTAGGCGTTTTTGTCAGGCTTTCTTTTTTTTTCTTTCTTTCAAAAAAGAAAGCCCGATAAAAACGGGTTAAAAACCAACCGGAGCCGAACCAAAATTGCTTGGAGAGTAGCTGTAACGTTATATTGCATTGTAGTCTTATTTTTCAAGAGTTGAAATGATGAGGATAGGGATGATTCCTTCATTTTATCTTTCTTCGCTATCCAAATCCTCTTCAACTACGTCGTTTCCTCGGGCTCTTAACCTTGGATGAAAGCCTTTGAAATGGAGGACTTACATTCGTTTTTCCTTGAAGCTGGATTAAATTAAACTGCTAACATCATGGTGCAGTCCTCCAATTAACTGCTAGAGGCCGTTGTTGATCAACTCACTTGATCACTTTGCTGATCGTACTTTATGCATGATCTGGTATAAAGTCGCCAACAACGCAAAAAAAGAGTATATGTAACTTTGTCATTTTATCTGTTGATCTGCAAGGGACTGTCAGAGAAGCCCAGCCGTTACTCAGAAAACCGTTAGCTACGATCTCTCACCCCAACATCTGCTTGGAAACCTTATCCTATTTCATATGACAACTTTGGCCTTTAGCTTAACTGTACATCCACTTCTATATGTTTGTGAATATTAGTCATCAAGGAATTGGATTACAAAATTTAGCTTTAGGGTTATGTCATTTTGTAATCCAGTGGTATAGTTTGAATTGGAATATAACCCACTTTTATAATAAACTGGTCACGAGACGACAAAATGATATAACAAAGATATACGCTCGTACCTCCAACCTTCCTCCTGATGCAAGAACAATGAAAGAGGATTTATTGTTTATCACGTGATAAACTGTTCTGTGCCCTCAATTGTTTCAACAACTATCGTCTTCGCTAATATTTAAGAAATAACAATGTCGGGGTGTCCTGCAAGTTGTCAGCCACAAGAAATAGTCTGTGTGACCTTGGGGTATCATCCCAAAGTAGATTAGTTTCAACAAGACTCCATAAAAGAAGATGAACATAAATCCTCATACAATTTAACGTGGCTAATATTGATAGAAATATTTGTGACTCTCATGAGTTATAGTTGAAATCAGAAAGATGTAATCGAGACCTTGACAACGAAACAGCAAAGATAGACTAAATATGTTTGAAATCATTTTGTCCGACTGTTGCTACCTTGGAAAGATTTCACCTACAATTCGTACTGTACATCTGGCATGAGTCCAACGTTTGTATGGTGGTTGGTTACAAGGATAATTGTCCATTTAACGTTAGTTGCCCCAAAATTCCAACATAATCTCTCGTTCTTGTCTCTAAGTCTAAAACATCTTCCATCTTTTCTATCTATAGCTTACTACGTTTTAATGTTAATGTTATTGTGTAACATCATTAAAGCGTAAGTTTGAGTATACGCTAACTTGAAATGATACAATGCGCAAGGATTGCAGTGGAAATATTTGTGGACGGGCAAACAAACAAGCGGGAAAATACAACAGTGTGGGCTTAACCTAAGTACTGTAAATCTTTGGACTCCATTTTGTCAGGCTGAGTCCAGGTTTTTGATAGTTACTATGCAATGTCCTGCTGTCCAAGACGCTGGTATCCGTCAGTCTTCTTGGGTCTGGGCGCACTGCGGTACTCCTTACGCCCTGTTGCTATCAGCATGGCGATCTGTGGACGGTAGAGAACGTTAGTACAGCATGGGCGGAAGTTATTGATGCATTGTAGTACGTTGTGTATTGTTGCGACGTTTCATTCTTTTCATTAGCCTCCACCAGGCCTTACGGGCGTATGGATCGTAGCATGATTCGGCAGAAAAAGGAATAATTAGCCAGTAGGGCCAGTCCACGGTAAAGATTACATTTCGCCCGCGAACTGCGCTTGCAAATAAAACCCTCTGATGGCCAAACTTCCCTGGCAAATATTCTCCCTATAGCTAGCGTTGTTAGTCTGGTAGAGACTACCCTTTCATACTGTTTCTCAGATGCAGTGGGTTATTTTATGAGACGCTTTTCGGATTGATTGATTGATTGATTGATTGATTAATTCATGGATTGATTCATCGATTGATGGACGTTTTCAGTCATCTGACTGTTATGCAGTTACTGTAGCCCCCACCAACCAACAACCCAAACACAACACGATCACTATAACGAGCAAAGATCAACAAAATAATGTAAATATTGTGAAAATAGTGAAAACTCAGTTTTGGCTGGATATTCAAAATGTATTGAAACTATCAAGAAACGGCAAGATATTCCCATCTAACAGATCATACTTTCATGTTGTGTTTCAGATGCAACACAACTTACGTACCGCCCTCTTGTTCTTGTAGATAACATAGAGGAGTGTTGCTATCAGGAGTCCACTGCAGCCCAGCAGCACGGCGTAGTAGTTCATCTGTTCTTCTTTCTTCAGGTCGTCCAAGTCAGGAAGGCCTGCCCCTTGGCGGTGGCCGTGGGTGTCACCTTTGTTCTTGTTCCCAGTGTACACAGGGAAACTGCCATTCTGTTGCCCTGGCAACGGCGAGCTCTCGTTCGCAATGATAGTTGGTGTGGTGGACGACTGTAGAGGAGTGGGTCCACCTTTTATCGCATTACCATTCTTAACCTCCATTTTGTCCACATCTTGAAGAGGACTTGTTGTAGAGACGCCCTGCGTAGTGGAGGTTCTCTCTGTCCCGTACTCGTCCTTAACATCTTCGTAGTCCACAAGTTCAAACACGTCTTCTATAACATCTTCTTTCGCTGTTGACGTTTCATTGACGCCATCACCCAGGCGGGTTTCATACACGGGAGTAGTACTGCCTGTGTTGTTGACCTGATCAAATGTCAGGTTTGCCGCTAAGGTGGCATTGCTGATATCGTCCAATTTGTCTGTCGTGTCTGGAAGTGACGCACCCGTCGTCGTGATGTCTGCCTCTCCGTCGTTGTTGATGGGTTGATCTTCGTTGCCATCGTATGTGTAGTCGTAGTCGTAGTAGTCATCTTTGTCCCTGTTCCTGAACAGGTCACCTGCGACAAGGGTAAAGAGAACACTGCTCAAAATCACTCTCACATAAAGATCCATAGTTGAGCCACCACACGTCGCCTCTGAAATGACCGAACACCCTGATACAGCTAGCGACCCTCGGTGTCAGAATAGGCAGCTCAAATGCGCCAGACGTCGACTTTAGACAAGAGAAGGGAAAGTTTTCTTCAGACCACACAGAGAAACTTCCTCCAAGCTTTAGGTCTGGAGACGTGCCAAGAGTCATTGACCTTTTCAGGAATAAGGGGTCGTTAGGAAATATCAATGTCGGGTCCGAAGAAAGGGCATTTGTCAATGTCGGGTCCGAAAAAAGGGCATTGTTTGACGAAAACACGCATCGTTTGACTAAAACACGAGATGAACCTTCTACAATCTATCAACATGTTCAAACGATGCCCTCTACTATGTTCCCTTGTTTTGGCCCAATATGAATTTGTACAAGTAGCTACAGGAACAGAATCATATTTCACGATTCGTAAACGTAGAAGCCGAATGACCATTTGAGTGTATATCTAGGTGTGACAGACTTTACCTGCTAACAAACGCTCAGGATAGAAATGCCACGAACGCAAAACTTTTGAGACGATCCCAAGTAGAGCTACGTGAAAGTTGACGGCACAGTGATGGTGAAAGTGATTAATTTTTGTTTGATGTTGGCTGTTCAAGACCCTCATTGGTTTTCAATGCTATAGTTACAAACAATTACCGACAGCCAAAACACTGCGACACATGTCGTTTGAGAGAGCTAAAACGTGATGTCTGAGAAGAGATTATGTTGACATAACGTTATAGGCTTACACTAAAGCAATAAGGAGCGTAAAGAAGTAATAAAGAGAAGAAGCCTACATCGGGGACGAACGTCCCCAGCTTTATGAATATGTTATGAGTTGTGAGGCACTTAATCAAGAGACGGTATGCTGACAAACGGATCTTGGATGGGTTTATCATGTAGAATAAGCACAAAGACACACGCATGGTCATGATTGCAAACTCAGTTACTCCCTCACGAATCTTGTAATGATCCACTGTATCTATGAAGTTTGATATCACAGAGGTTTTCATAAAAACATGTACTGTACTGCCAAACCTTAACTTCTTGCATATTTGCTTAGCAGTTGTACAATGAAATAGCCGATCGATTTTAATCCGGGTCTTTGACCGATCTTAAGGCTACATCCGGGTTCCTGCTCGGGTTCCTGAATGACACGTAACGCTCCTACTACCGTCACGAAATGACGACAGACCATTTATGTGAAACCCATCCAGCGATTAAACCCACAGAACACAGCGAAATGTCGACCGTCCCAATAATGGGCCTTACCTTCACAAATGTCGGAATATAAATGTTTTAATCAATTCAAAGCATTCCTACGATGAGATGGGGTGCGGTGGGGTGGTTGATGTGTATGCATGCATGGTCTAGTTGCTAAAGCATTATTATATTGCGTAATGTTTTTTTAAAGATATAAGGTCCGCGGTGTGTGGCTGTGTGTGTCCACACGGTCCGACAGCTTGCAACATCCGTTTTGGTCCCTACAGTCTAAAGTAAAGGTGTGTGCCTAAATAACATCAGGCTGAGGTAAAGGACTCGGTTACAGAGGATTACAGAGGTTTAGGACTTGTACCTGTACCTTAACAATGTGACAGAGTAACATGTGCAACATGTTACTCTGAGATATTGGTAAGGTAGCCTTCAATGCCGAATGACAGAAACATTAATGAACAGTTGACAACTTCCCATCAAAGACTCAAGCAGAGCAGAACTAGCACTACACCTAACGGCTGTGGCCTAGCAGTGGAAACTCGAAACTGTTAGGATCTCAAATCAAATATGACCAAATATGGCACTGGTTTCAACACCACATTTTTGTCGTCTTTTCTAGCGCTAAATTTTCGGCTTTGTTTTGGATTTACCGTTACGCGTCTTTAGTCACAAATAAGTGCATAGTAACTTAGTGTGCTATATGGGTACAGCACCCAGTATATCGAGATCCGGTATTTTAGACCTAGACATGTACCGGTACACATCCCTAGTCTTCGCGGTACTGTACCGGTACACGCTTTAGCTCACTATTCAGAACCTCAGTGTGTGGGCGTTCCCCCAGTCTTGTTATTCAGAAGCGAATCGAACGTGATCAAAGAGAGAACGGCCACGACTTAAGGTACCACTACTAATTACGATCAGAATCTAGTGTCGGATACCTAGATGGAAGCCTGTCATTGCCGTTTGATGTTGCGTAAAGAGCTTTAGTGTCTGTAAACATGACCAAAGTCCGTCTTCATTAATTCTCGATAATGACTGACTTCTTACAGCGAAAAATAACAAATCATACGGCAGGCTCAATTAAGCAAACGGGGCCTCTGATTCATCGGTAAGACGTAAATTACTGTCTACTCAAAACCCGACATTTGTCAAATTGCTCCGGAAAAAGCTATGATTGAGGTGCTGATCTATTGGTCCACAGTAATTAGCCTTTTAGACGTGTATAGATGGATCCCTTGGCCTAAATAAACACCTTACGTTTGATTTGAGCTCCAGCATGTGTTGAAAAGGTTACGTGTTTTATAGCTCACAGTGTAAATTTTGAAAGGCATGCATCTATATAAGTTTGAAACGTGCGGATGTGGGTTACCATTTCATGACAGTGTGTTGACATAGACCCATGGCAGTGTATGCTATTTCAAACCAATGAATTGTCAGACAAAGCAAGGCAAAGCCTACTTTTACTCATCGTTCGACCATACTGACTGTGCGGATGACATCTTCTGGGCACCCCAAAACTGATGCGAGGAAAAAAGTTCAGTTAGGCAAAAGTTGCCTTCATGATGAAATCTAAGTGGTCAGGAAGGTTACACATGTAATGACTAAACACACAGAACATCGTATCCACAAACAATAAACAAAAAATTCTATATTTGTGCTCTTTGACATGGAGATTAGGGTTGTATTTTCACGTGTGCTATACATTTTGTAGTTCAACTCAGTAAGTTGACATCCTCAGAAGTGACGTATGAACGTACCGTACAGGGGTGGCTGAACGTCCCGGATGTATTCGAACGAGACAAAGATGGCGACGCACAGCGGGTGCATGCCCGCCGAGTCGCATACGGCCGTGCATGATCGCTCCGTCGTCACGATGTTCCTCGCCTAATGCATGCAAAACATGAACAAGAAATCGAAGATCTCATACCTCCGAGAAAAATCTAGAGTTTCTGTGAATTTCTTAGTGCCATAATTAACCCCAGCCATCGCAGATGCTAGTACTAGTGTTCCTTCCCTTTCCTTCTTCAGTGATCAAGCCCAGCTCACGGTCTCCTTACCATAAAGCCCCCCTCCTCACTGGACCCGCGGCACGCTGGCGGCGTCGCTGCGGCCGATGGAATTGACAAAGCATCAACGAATTTTATCGACCAAAAACGAATCTTTTTAAGCTTTGTGAGTTTGTGTGTTATGTTGTGTTTTTAGTCATACTGGTACGCTTTGAATGATATTTCCATTATAAAGTCAAGAGTAACACAAATCCAGTCTAGGACGCAGCGACGCCGCCAGCGTGCCGCGGGTTCAGTGAGAGGGGGGCTTCAGGGGTCATTCATCGAGAATGGCTAACTAGCAAGCCATGGACTATACAACGCTACTTTCAGGAAGGGGATGTCGGCCTGTAATGCTGCAGTACCTGAAAATACTGCTAGGGGTGCCATGTTTCTTCACAACAATTCATACAAATCCATCAAAAGGATCTAGAGTTATCTGAGGTGCGAACACACGTGCACAATTAACCAAAAACAATACCCCCATCGGAGGAGAGCTTCCTTCCCGGAGGTAACAATTGGCATAGCATAGGCATGCTCGCGACCTTGATTAACGGCTGCGTATGTAACTCATCACTGTGGAACGAAGTAGAACGTAATGGCAGTTTTGGTACGTTGATTCTAACATGATATACCATTAATACATATGTCATTAATATGAACGGTTGAATGTGAGCCCAAACAGCGTGGCCTCTGTAAATATCATCTATCAACTGGCATATTAAAAACACTAGTGGATAGATATTCAATGGCACAAGGCACATTTCATAATCTAAGAGAAATCCTAACAAAACCGGTACAAAGGAAATCTAGCTGGATCATTATCTTATCAAAAGTAACCACATACACGTTTACGAACTGGTACAGAAAATTCAATATCATCAAACTACAATCCACTTTCATTTATGTCCTTCTTTGGGTGTTTTGATTTCAATTGAGATAGCAATTGTGATTCACGTGGCAGCCGTTTCAAAGAAAGGCGGCTTGAAACGTGGTACATTATCTTAAGTACGTATCCAAAAGAGCTTCAATGGTCTATGTGTACTGCGACATGAAGCGGAACTAACTACCAAGATTGTCTTCAAGTTTACTCTTTGCAATGAAGAAAAGGGACCCCAAGCCCCAAGGTAAAAGTTTATAAAAGTTAGTAGAAGATAGTAAAGCGAATGATTTCACAGAAATATACCTTTTTGTACCAACTCCTGGTCAAATCGTTCACCTCGGGTATGACCCCTCCTCTGTCCATGGAGAGGAAGATGTGACAGAGTCGATTGTTATCCAGGACGAGAATGTAGCTGTCCAACATCTCAAGCATCTGGGCGTCTTCAGACTCCCCCGAGGCGGCGTAGCAAAGGTCTTTGGACACTTCATAAAAGAATCTACAGAGCCCTGACAGTCTCTCTCCAGCGCGGTACGGACGGTCGCAAACGTCCAACTTGTCACTGTTGTAGAATGTCCGCGGAGGGAAGTTACAGCCGTTATCCACCCAGTAGGACACGGCTTCTTGTTTGATGTTACTTCCCTCTGACAAGGCCGAGCTGTGGTTAATGCTTACAACAAGAATGATCGAGGCTATCAGTGAAAAGAATGAGAGTTTCTTTGCTGTGAACAGCGCCATTGCACGAAAGCTAAACGTACGATAGGACCAAGGAGGTTTGGTAGGGTGTAGGGCAATAAGCACGAGTTGCGTTACTTTAGCTGCATGTCTCTGCTAAGAACTCCCAACACTACAACCTCATCTTCCAACGTTGAGCTAAAAATCAGTGACCGATGTCGGGTAACCCGGATGTCCCATGTTTTCTGGCACTTTTACAGCTTTTTAAGCACACGAGTGGCCTCTTCTCATCATTGTTACCAGAGAAGTTTTAACAACAAACCCAACCTCATTCCAGACGACATTTCCATGTAGGAAATATTCAAGTAAGCTACGCTCTTAGCATTACAACTGATTACACCAAACGATTTAGCTCAGACGTTTGAATAAGTGTTAGATTGAATTCTTTATAATAATTAAAGAATTTTGAATTTGTGTCCCCTTATTATCAAATGTTGTCTTCCATGTTCGACTATGAGGCAGCGATTGACTAGCCTATACCAAGTCAACGAAGGGGTATCCAAGGAGGTCGCTTTCTGTGAGAAATACCTGAAATTGCTCGCTTCGGGTCACACCTGACCGACCCATGAACTTTTTACGGTTCTTCAAAGGGAGTCCCTGAATACGGGTCAGGTTCGATCCCAGCTGGGCTGATGGACAGAGTGGAGCCCGTCGCCATCTTGCACTTGACATTGAAGACCTTTTCGCTATCAGCAGACAGACGACAAATAGTGAAACATGTTCAGTTGTGTGGTTTTCACAAACGGATCGTTTCGAGGACGCTTATAAAGAATCGTACTATGCAGTCAATACTTTCCCCTAGTTCCTGAGCTGAATAGTCTATTTACCGCTATTTCTTCTACATTTGATATTTCAAACAGCGATTTCCATATTTCCGTGATGTGATACATGTATTTTCTTTCTTATCATTTTTCTAGCTTTACTAACGACCCGCTGCCAATCACTGGCATCCTGGGCGCGGTGGGTGCCTTCGCTTTCCGTGGGTCAGTCTCACTTTGCAAAGTACGGGGGGGGGTGCACTTTAGAAGGAATGATGGAGAAATGCGTTTGAAATACAAAACCGCAATCGTTTCTTGGAAGGTGTGTTCCTAATGGCTTCTCAATGGGAAGGAAAAAACGGTCATTTTCGCTTTTATCAATATCTACCTCCTACTGCATATATGGTGAGGATAGATCGGTACGCGGTGAAATAAAAGACCGATTCAAGAAGTAGACATCTGTACGTAAAGCTCGCATCTCATAGGACTGCGGCACGTTGGCGACCTCGCTGCGACCTAAATTGGATTTGTGTTACCCCTGACTTTATAGACATAGTGGGAATATCATGCAAGTTTGACTTAAAAGACAACAAAACACACAATGCGTTAAAAGATTTGTTCATACATTTGTAGATGAAATTCGTTGAGCGCTCTGACACTGCTCGGTCCAGTGAGATACCCGCTTTAGAAAAATCGGCAGATGTTGAAGGACAAGGATGGTGACTATTGCAGCCTATTGAACTGCCGCTACAAACACATCTTCAAAGAAAACCACTGCACCTTTATACTTCAAAAGAGCTTTCCATAAAGGATTTCATACAGTTGATGCCTGGCTATTCAAAGGAAGCGGTATAATAGCATTTAAAGACGTTTGGTGCCATGTGACGCTTGGAACTTTGCTTAATCAAGAGAGCTTGAACCAGTATGCAAAGATTTATATACGCTGACAACTTTAAATCACACTAAAATGATTTATTGAGCAAATTATTACTGACACGCAGCGCTACAAACAAATATTTTCATCGATCGGAGGAAGAAAGGTATATTAAAGCAAAATCCACAAATCATACACACAATACAAATTGAATCCTTTAGAATATGAAAGTACAGTAAAGTTTCACACACGTTTTCTCTTCTTTCCAATATATAAAATACAGATTGAAGTACAAGTAGTTTTTTTCTTCATTCCGTTATGAAATAAAATGTTAGCACCCACAACTAACACAACATTCTTATATAACGATCTATGCGTTGGTAAAGGCAACTAACAACAATATGATACCAGATTACACAAAGCTATCAGAAGTGTTCACCATACAAAACGTCACCCTACTATTCCTCATCGTACGTTACAATCAAACAATCCAAAAACGAACAGATAACAAATAGCCATTGCAGGCTGACATTTTAAAAGTCAAAGTATTTACAAAATACAGACTTCTGAAGAGAAGTAACTACAGCTGGGAGCGGTGGTTGAAAGCAATTTGATTCTGGTTTCATCGCCGACGGCTAGGGCTCTCTTGGTTTGATTGCACAGGGAATTATATACACTGTATTGCCTTTTTCAATGGCAAGGCATCGCAAACGCCGAATCATCGGTATGAAAAGAGCTCAACAAGAACAGGCACATTGATGATTTCATTGAGGTCATGATGGGAAAGGCAAGAGTCAGGCAAATATAATAACAAGGATACAGTCATTAGGTCCTACTAAATCTACTAACATATGGTACAAAAAACTCAACAGAGTGAAAGCTGGAATATGGTATTGTGGCCGGAATACTGTGTGTTTTGAGTAAGTTTCATGGTTTAATGATAGCCTCTGAGGAAAAGGAGTAACTAAATCCACAAATTATACACAAAATACAAGTCGAATACTTCAGTGATACAGTACAAGTTTCACACAATTGTTTTTCTTCTTTCCGATATGAAATAGAATGTTAGCACCCGCAACTAACAAAACATTCTTATATAACGATCGTACCAAGGAGGTTTTATATAAAACCTCCTTGATCGTACAAAACACACAATAGAGTGAAAGCTGGAATATACATACGGTGGCCGGAATACTGTGTGTTTTGAGTAGGTTTCATGGTTTAATGATAGTACTCTGGATAGCCACCACGGAACGGAGGGTAGCGGGAGTGGTGCAGTTAAACACGGATCTGTCTGTCATCTCGATGTGTGTCTGCGGCGTGCCCTGAAGTTTTCCGTCGTTGTTTCTGTGGGGCCCCTGTTTCTTTGTGTCGTCGTTCATCATCCGGCGGAAGTTCTTATTGAAGTAGCCATAGACGATGGGGTTCATGCAGCTGTTCAGGTAGGCCAGCCAGTGCGCCACGGGGTAGATGTAGTCGTAGAGGACTGTCCCGTGCCAGGTGCTGAGGTCTCCGAAGTCGCCGACGATGGTGACTACGTGGAGGGGCAGCCAGCTGACGGCGAACAGGATCACCACGACGAGCAGCATCTTCACGATCCAGATCATTCGGGAGTCCCTGTGTCACGGGGTTGAATTTAATATTCATAGGTTTGATATAGATTTAAGATACGCATTCAATCGCATCTATCATCTTAACATTGAAATTCAAGGGCAAGGTCACTCAAGGACGCTTAAGACAGCAGATATCGATATAGCCTACATAGCAGGCTCTCTGGGCCTTTTTCTGTTGTTGCTATATAATACCCTTTCTGCTGATAACTTATTTTGTTTGTGCAGCCAGTCCTAATAATCAAACGACCCAGTGTAAAAAGAAGTCATCAGCAAAAAGTGTATGTTAAGCCCCAGGCTAAGCAGCTACGCGAGACACAAATTACCGTTACAGATACCCGATGGCATTTAGGGATACATCACTATATATGTATGGCCTGCACGACCACGAGGACAGGAGCTACCGGACTAAAACTCAGTCTCAGACACTTCAGTACAATTAGTGTTCCAAAAGCCCGCACTAAGAGGCTCAGTACTGTAATTCGGCTGTATAACAAGGAAAAATATAGATTTAACTGCGCAATTATTTTCCGTTATGTTTTAGATTAACCATATTGCTGTAAATTAGTGGAGTGCAAGTCATTGTTTTTATGTGGTTGTGATGCATAGACTATGTAATAAGGACGTAATTCGGGTGTGTTTGCCCACGAGATCCTTATCGAATAAAATCATTTCATTTCAAATGGCCATTGTCCCTTCTTCTAGATTAGTCTACTCTAGACCAATTCTGGACAACTTCCCACCTGTCGTTCGCCGCCGCACTCCTTGCAGAGCATCTCGGTGTGCCGCCCTCCGATCCGTTGTCGGGCCAGAGCTTTCTGGAGATCTTGACGTACATGTAGCAGATGATGACCAGCGGGGTGAAGAAGAGGGCCAGAAACAGGGCCACGGTGTAGACGCGGCGGTAGGTGAGGCTGGGCCACTGCTCCTGGCAGGCCAGCACTGGAACACCGGTGTACTCCACAGTTCTCGTCTCCAACACCACCGCCTGTCGCACAAACACAAGCAAGGCTCACGGAACCATCCATAAGGCCTCAGCAGTTTATGAATGACATCAGATCGCGCATTAATTTTCGCCTGATTTAAAAAAATTCGTTCTCTTCCGTCGAAGGTCATTATGATGAAAATACCGAAAATCGGAAAAAAATGTCAGGTGGTAGACTTCAGTGTATATATGGAAGTGACGCTAGTGTGGAAGGCTTAAGTGTAGTTGTAGTTACAAATTCAAAGCACTAACGTCAATTTCCGAACATCTTGAATACAGGAATAAAAGACTTGGTGGAGTGGATACCATGTTTTGTTACTTTGATTCTTCTTACAACGTTTATGATCTCTTTTTAAAAAAAAAAGAAGGGTATCTTGTTTTTGTCCCATGTTGCCCGTGTCTCATTAGATTTGGAGTCTGCAGAGGATATCATCCATGAGATTTACTTGCTGTGGCTGTATATTCTTCAGACCCACCGTTAGAATCCTCACACATCGTTTTGTTTCAATGCACTTCTTACAATACGAGCCCTAACATTATAGAGGTAGAATTGTAGCGTTGAAGTTGAGTGAAATCTGTAAAAATATCACCTAGCTACCCTAGACGTCCTCTAAGTCTAGGCATCCCGAAACTGATGCGGGCGTGCGGGGAAAAAGTTTTGTCAAACAAAAGTGCCTTCATTATGACATATAAGTGGTCAGGAAGGTTGAGCAAATAACTTAATTGAAGACATAGAACATGGTATACCAAGAACAGATTCTTCATTTTTGATCTTTCACGTCTTCTTCTTTGGCGTTGGCATTCTTACAACATTAGTATCCGTTTTCCGATATCTGCAATTAACAGCATATATCTGCTCATTTTGTATCTTCTTTGTACGATTTACGGCATGGTCGCAAACTTCTTTTGTTTTTGGAACGGGCGAAAATTGATACGCGCGCGGATGTTATCCATATAATCAAGTCAGGATGATAAACGCTGACGCTCAAGTTTATCGTAGTCACAGGAAGGTTGGAATAGATCTGAAGACGCCGTACCTGTGGTATGGAGAGAGTGGCGGAGAGAATCCAGATGAAGAGGATAATCCCGGCTGCCTGCCTTCCGTCGATCGTACTCTTGGGAACCCGGACAACAGCAACGTACCTTGAAGGCAAGCACACTGTTATTTCAGCACCCAAGGGCAGCCCCCTGTACGCACTATGCATCCACAGGACCGAATACAACAGGGCTGACAGAAGAGATAACGTTTCATTCTTAAATAGATCCACGTACTTCATGGGAGGTTTTTGATTACATCCCATGAGGTATATACACGGCAGTATAGGCTTGAATAGAAATTCAAAGGTCATGGAAATCAGTAATACGCCAACCGGCCAACACGTACCCTCTTCCCCCTCTGATATGTGTTTGAGTCGAACTCGTAACACTGGAAAGGAGTTTTATTTAGGTGTGAGCTTTGTATCATCTAACTTATATAACATTCTTAACTTTTTTTCCGAATGTAAGAGGATATTAGGTTCTTAAGGCAAATCTGATGGATTGCAAACAGTATGATGTTTCCATCAGATAACCCTTAATACCTGTCTGCTGCTATGGCAACGAGCGTGAAGACGGAGGCTGCTACAGACACTCCCTGCATGAAGGGGGACAGCTTGCAGACGACGTCTCCAAAGATCCATTCTAAGACGTGGAAACAACAGCAACCATGGTTAAAAATTATTATGGTATATTAAGGTTTGTGTTGTGCAGTGGTGATATTCTTTGGCAACTTTACAACCAAATCCTAAGAATCTTATATAAATTTGTGGTGCATTTCAAGTGAGTGCAGAGAAGTGCTGTCACGGAGATATAGTCAATATCAGCCTTACGGGAGAGACCCATGCTCACAGCTGTCAGTAAGTGAGAGCAATGTTACCAAATTTACAACGTATGAGTATGAAAATGTGCCCTGAAGAAAAGTAATAAACTTGAAGAATTTCAGAAGACCTGCGAAGATGACCAATTGGGAAATAAGGAGTGGTTTTGAAATCCGCTATCTGTCTGAAACCTCGGGCTCACTAAGTCAATGTCGACAGCTGCGTAATTTCCTCAATCATTCAGACTGAGTAGAATGTCCATCACTAGATTTACGGGAGCGCTTGGACCGCTTTCTCATTCTTATCATACAAGGCAGCTTGAAGGGTCCAGTAATGCTTTCGTCCCACCAATCCACGGTGTAAAGAACTCGTTTAACGGCCCCCATTGTGAGGGAATTCCTTTCTCTTCCTTGCTGCTGCCAGTAGGTCGTCCACATGTGAGCGCAGTTGCAGTCCTAAACAGATCACGATTTCACTTAACGGTCGCTGAAATAAACGTTTAGGACCATTTACAAAATATAGAACATGGCTGCATGCATTTATAAACTTCTTCTCCATTCTAGATGATTTAAGGGCATGCATTCCCAATACGTTCTAGTATGGAATTGTATTCAGATAACCAGATGAAAAGGAGGCCAAAATCTCACCTCCATGACTAAATGTCCACCAAAACTCACCTTGACAGGACAGCCCACATCCTAATGTGTCCAAAACCCCATTTCTGCCAATTTCCATACAGCACTTTAAACTTTAAATGGCCGCTAACAGACGAAAACATAACCTTTGACCTCCAGTCTCCAAGAATCAACCTGATCACACCCCTTGGGACTACTTCCCCTGGCAGTCTCCCGACACTTCAAAAACACAGGTTTCGGCTAAAATCAATGAGAAGAAAGCCTGACCTATCACATACACCTCGAAACTGACAGAAAGGCACCAAATTTTTCAAAGAAAAGAAGTTTTAATGCTGTATACCCGGTACTATATTCCACACACTCAACGGGCACTCTACACGCATGCGCTATTAGAAATCACTGCCCTTAATCCTTCGAATTCTAAAAGGACAATGCTGGCAGTAAAGAAACAACAGCTTACGTCAAGGAACATTCATGAACAGGGGAATGTCGGGTATTCTTGAGAAGGCAACCAAGTTGATGATCAAGGACATAGATGCATTGGCGACAGAGCGCATTGTGTAGATATTGTATTCTCCAAGCATAGGTTTTGGTCGGGTGGGGTTGTAGTGGCCGGGGTTTTTACGTAATGGGAGGCCAACGTAAAAACCCCGGCCACTACTACCCCACCCGACCAAAACCTATGCTTGGAGAATATAGGTCTTAATATCTTGTGTCACCTTAACGAGTAATACAAATCGTCGCGCGGACACAAGGACAGATAGGATTCTTGCAACTGCTTTTTGTAGCATAGCGCATCAGTCACATTCGATAAAGCAGTAGATCTAAAGATCAACGTCGGTTTTGTCGACGGATGAAATAGTAAGGAGGATATGGACAGCAACAACATATCATGCATTAAGATAACACGATATAATAGCTTTTTTAAAGCTGTTCATCCGGTAGCTTGGATGTATAGATCAAAATCATATATATCTATGAAGACGATAGCATCATCTTTTCACATACCACGAAATCTTATTATGTTAGACAGTACGTTTCAACTAAATTTTGGTTTGGGTATCATATCAAACCCATTGGGATATCTAAAACGAATGCAGCTTATTAGCAACACTTGCAAATAGATGGGCGTGTTCATGTTTGGAAGCGATCAGCCAAATTCACATGTGCGGACGGTGTATCAGAAAGACAGTAATTATGTGTACCGTTATCAACGTAATGTCTATTCAAAGAACCAGGCCCAGTGTTTATCACCAGGGTTACCAATAGCGCTGAATGAAAATGAAGTTATTATCATCCTTCTGAAATCTTGAAAAGCCCTTTGATGACGTCCACCTTTCTGCACCAATGGGACGTAATTGACAAACGCTTAATCAGGATACTTTCCTCTCAGATTTGACTGGAATCTTTTGTTTACCTTCACTATGCATTTCCTATAAACCTGATTTCCTCTGTGAGCTTTGTATGCCTATACACATGCAATGTGAAGTGTGTAAAAAAAAGACTTAGGCTCGTTGTACTATAAAACCTTGCTTCGTGCAGAAAATTGACTTCAAAGGATGGGCTACTGGGCACAAAATAGAATCATCGCCTACAAAGAGGGAAGAGGTTTCTTTACAATTTGAAGATGATAATGGTCGCGCGTCGTAGCCGAATCACAATGAAGTAGATTTGCTACTTTGTCAGGCAATCACTTTATAAAATCAAGCTCTGAGAGTTTTTGAGTTCGCTTTCAGTTTTCTAACGGCGATAAGGAGTGAAGCCTCCCAGACCCAAAGTTGTTGGTATCAAAAGGGGAGCCTGTATTGCCGCGTTAGAACCTTGTCGCCTATGTTTTGGTACCACCTTTGAGGGAAATACAGGTTTCTTTGATGTAAATGTTGTTTACAACTCCGGGCATTCGGTTCTAATGTCATCAGCTTTCATACTTCAAAAGATGAAGAGTGGCATGGAAAACAGGTGAGTTCGCATCTGATCACACATGTAGAATAATACAGGATATGTGAATGCTGGATATAAACTTTTATACTTTATTTTACAGTGCAGCCCATCCACAATGCCGCTTAGTTCTTTTTGTAAAATATTCGTAGAACTTGCCTCTTTAAAGGAGCGGAAGCTGTGATGGTCAAAACTTAAATCAGTCCTTTCTTTAATCAAAGGACAACATATCTCCAAAAGAAAGAACTGCGTTTACAACTGAAACAAATATCTCTGTAGTTCTAAAGAAAGCTGCATATGTGGCAGACGCCAGGCAAAGGAACAACAACGAAGATGAAAATTATTCTTCAAGCAGAAGTTTTGGTCGGGGAGCTAGTGGCGGCTGCGATGGAGAGAGGCGTTAGAAAAGCTACTAGCTCCCCGACCGAAACCTCTGTTTGGAGAAAGATGAAAAGGGATAATCCAGTCATCACATTTTGATTTATGCTGTTCACAACCCCCATGAACAAGCCGGGAAGCACAGATAGAAACATAATCTCTTTAGCTTAGGTAATAAAATCATTGTCAACACCGCTTCCGTTGCCAAGCGGAGTAAGGCAATAAACGTGCCACTGTGAAGTACTAAGGGGATCAAAGTAAGTGAGTTTTAAATGAAGACGCATTTGTAGAAATCAAGCTGATGGTATTATAAAAGCGGGTTTGATGTTGAAAACAGCGGTATCTTCAAGGGTTTCTCTACTGGCCGCCGAAGAAAATTGCATCTTCAATAGAGATAGCCATGATAGGCTGGTAACAAAGTTTAGCGCGATGGTTTATGTTGACTGCAGGGATACAAACATCATTAGGACCTGCATTCTTTACTCATAATGCTGCATAAAACCTAACAGCTAATAAACAGCTTTGAAATTAAGGTCAATTTTGATAGTTTTTTTTAAAAATAGATCTAGCTGGATCATCAGAAAACATCAGTTAAATGCCTTATCTTATTTTGATCGTGTATTTTCGCAGCGTGCAAATTCTAATTAATTTTCAGAGGTTTTGCTGCGACTGCTTATGATATCATTGCGAGTATTAGAGCGGAGTTTTTCATTTTTTGTCATTTTTACGTTTTGGACACATGCTGATTCGGGATGTCGGCTTCTCCGGATACATATTTCTGTTGGGGATCCAAATCTCTGGACGTCCCTATAGCTCAACTGATAGCAGCCACACAGTTGAGCTCCTGGTTCCAGCTAGTTGGTTTATTGGAGAGCCCGGTTCGATCCTTGGAAGAGCATCTTGGTTGGGGCTGTATGTAGATCTCAACACATAAGATCAGATGAGCGTGTTTTGAGTGTATCTTTAGAATCAAGAAGCAATCGGGAAATGTTACGTTGGAGCTGAACCCGTCTTTCGGAAGGGACGTGAAAAGGGGGTGCCATGTTCTAGAAGGTCCCTCGAGCATCGGGAGGGCTAGCACCCCCTCCCTGTAGAAATATACCCTGCTACTGAAAAAGCAATAAGGCTTGCTGCCCTTAGGCACTACGAGGGTCCGAACTCCGAGCGAACGTAGGAACGAATTCAAACCTCTACTATACTTAATGCAAAACAAGAAAACTCTATTCTTACCTTCTAACGTATTTTTCAGTCTCCCATTAGAAATAGTTGGAGTTGCTGTTGTATTTTGCAGACTGTAATGTAATTTTGCTGGCCGAAGTCGTCAGCGGTAGGCAATAGATCAAAATTCAGCCGAGAAGGGCATGGCTAAATTGATTTTTGCCCGAGATGTGGGCAATTAGAGCCAGACTAATCTACATCGGCCCATCGTGGTTACATTCTTGGCATCGGTCTTTCAAGTACGACCCTGATGTATACGTATTGTTCAAACGTCTGTAAAAATGCATCTGGACTGTTAATGCTGTCAGGAATATTGTGTGTTCTTGTCATGTACTTTTTACTTGTCTGTTTCCGCAAGCGGGAAACATACACCGTTTGCAAACATAATGGCGCAGAAGATTCACAGTAAGTCACACAAACATTCTAAGAATCTCTCTAATGAAGGAACTATTCCAAGATTGAGGAATCTGCCTCGAAATATACGAGGCCAATCTTGAAAGGAAAGGAATTCACTAGACACCCTGGCACACTTCCATTTCGTAAAACCCTATCATAAACATAGAAGTATATCAGTGGTGGCGGTTATCATTGTCGGAAGATGTACTATATTTCACGACTGGAAAAAGAGTCGCATCGTTCTATCGGATGGGGACGTAAAACCGGCGGCCCCGTGTATGAGGGAGCTCATTCGTTAGCATGTATCAGGCGTCAAACCTCTGCACGTGAAAGAGCCCAGCACACTTATCGAGAAGAATAGGGGTGACACGGTGTACTTGGATGAAGACCCCAGCAGTAGCAAAGCCGCAAAGCATTACGAGCTATCATAAAGATGCTCGCCCGCTTTTCCTTTACTACTTACTTTCACTACTTTCCTGACCGTCTTTAATACAGCCTTCGTCACTAGCATCAACATTCTGACTTTCAACACGATTTCAAGTCTGTGTGAGTCGATGTTTGGCTCCATCTGAAGCCCGAAGGGTTGGTTGTTTTCATACGCACCAGACGCCAGCCGGGTTCTGAAGCACTAAGTGGACGACTTGACGTTTCAATCGGCGACAGATGTGTCTTGGGCTGTCTGAGTGGTTCTGGACATGAGATTCTTTGTAGAAGAATACTAGTAGTTGGGGAAGATCAATACCACCGGCCGGCCAGAGAGACAACTTCAAGGTAGAACTGATTATAAAGTGTATTGTAGTGTGTCCTGCTTGTAAAGGCAATAAAATACGCCCTTTAAGGTCTTAAGCAATATGTAGGGAAAGGTCTTAAGCAATATGCAGGGAAAGGGCGGGTCAGTGAGGGCGGGTATCTTCGCTGCCGTTTCGTAACGTTACTAATGTAGTCGTTATCTGTACGTGTATCTACTTCCGCCCAGAGATAGCGTTGATTTAATCTTTCTTTGCAAATTCATTCCCGAAGGCTAATTGCAAGGGTACATATAGATACAATTATGTAAAAAGGTTTTAAAAACACGTACACATATATGTATATGATAATATACATTCTATAGATCTTCCTGATGTTTCTACATACGGTTTGGCTTCTTCTTTGGTTGTGCCAGGTGGCTAAGGAATAGTACCACAGTTTAGATGGTAAGTGAATTGTGTGATTTTAGTAGACATTTGGTTTAATAGTGTCTAATCCCTCATAATAGTCGTCAAAAGATTTCTAGAACCGATATTTTATGATTCGTGGCGAAGATACGCGGGTATAAGTGCCCCCTATCACCGCGTATATTACCAGGAATTGCTTTTTTTTTCAGGTTCGTCCATACGCCTTCGATTTGAGGGGAATTCTGTGGTATGTTTCGGTACAGGTGAATAGAAACATCTCTACGTTAAATCATAGTAGAATGATAGATCATGTGGTGCCAGAATTAAAGAAAGTCAGACGTAAGGATCATCTATATTGGGTGACTCTGGAATCAAGCATAAAGAAATATGAGCGCGTATCCATGGGAACGGACATAACATGATAAAAGCAATGAACCTTCTTGCCAGGATTTGCGAGTGAATTTGGTTGGTCTCGTACATTCCCAACAAATCATATGGGATCTCTTGACTTAAGTTTGTGGCACCATATTGAAAATCCAAATTCAGAATGATGCCTCTAAATAAATTTTAAAAAAGGAGACCCATTTGTGTCAATGTTCGGGGTATGTAGCAAAAATAAGTACTACTAGTATAAAGTACATGGAATGAGCGAAATATTTGTACCATGATGCAAATAGAAATGTCAATTTTCGCTAAATCTCTACACTCAGTGCTTAAACAACAGACAGGAGCCCTCTGCCATTTTGCATTGCGGGAAGGTATGTTGTAACATTCGTATCATGTATATATGGTGTCACCAAAGATGACAAAACCCACACGTAGAACTAGAAGCTGGCGCGTGCTTTACTATGATTCCATTTTGCCGAGTTGAACCATAGCCGAGAGATTAGTACTAAGAATAGAACGTACAGAAAAAATGATGTGTACTATCAGTAATAGATTTAGACTGCATAACAAACAGCATATGTAGAGTAAAGTATGGAGAACACAAAGACACGAAAATGCGCTTACCGGCGAGGATGTTGTTGACCAGAGTGAAGGGCATACAGAACAGCGCGACAAGCAGGTCTGCCGCCGCCAGGTTGAAGATGAAGAAGTTGGTGACTGTGTGCAACTGTTGGTACTTTATGACGAAGACACACACCGCCAGGTTACCGGCCACGCACAGCACGAAGGACAAGCCATACGCTAGAATGAAGGTGATGATGGTCGGGTAGCCCTGCTTGTAAACCAAGCCGGACTCGGAGGTAGAATTATCGGAGAGATTGCCGACAACCTCCATTGCAAAACAGCCCTGGAAGATTAGACTAAGGCGATCTGCAGAGATCACGCACGCAAAGAGGATGAGGCTCGGTCTAAGAATTTTCTGTCCAATGACAACTGCGCCTTTTGAGGCAGCTGCTTTAGAGTGGGAGTTGAAATTGCCTGTCTCCTCCAATTATTCTAGCTCACGAATCATCTGCCGTGACGTCACCGGTAGTGTCCAAATACGGGTGTTGTCCCAGCTGGCGGACCTGGGGGATATTGCGCACGAAGGCCACACGACGAACGCATGAATCAGAATCAGACACCAAGGTTGTTGTTCACTTCGTCGCCACAACGTTCGTTCTCTGGCTACAAGCCGTGACGTGAGTGAAAAGTAATTAGTCGTTTTCATCATCAAACAATCAGAGGGGGTGGATGATAGGTGTGCCTTGGTGTCTATTACAAACAAGGAAATCTAGTCTAATTAGCGTACGTCAGACATAATCACGAGTGTCAGCATTTTCAAAGACTAACGCAAATTTCAGGTAGCTACTGACGTACTTACACACTTCCGTCTATCTTGTCCCTCTTTGATGCTACTTGTTAGTTAGTTCCGAGGCCATCATTAAAACTCTCCAAGCAGAGGAGGGGTTCCGGCTGGTTTTTGATTTCAGGCGTTTTTGTCGGGCTTTCTACTTTGTCATTTTTTGTGTGTCGCCAACCCACACCTCTGCAGTCCGACAAAAACGCCTAAAAACGCGTCAAAAACCAGCCGGAACCCCTGCTTGGAGGGTAATCATTAAGGCTAAAATTCCTTGGGCTGAAAGAGAATGAATGCTTACGTACTGATCTAATCCTCTATACATGTAAGACTTTATAATGCAGCGCCCTTACTGCTTAGTTTGGCTTGGAAGTATTAGACATTGTAAGATTCCAAAGTGGCTCCATACCACAAACTACATGGTTACATGGCGTATACAAACATAATCATAGTGCTCATTTGGGCATGAAATGGAAATGGGAATTTTGAACCTTGTATATGTTATTTCTCATTCATCTTGTGCACCTTATGCAAAGTGGGTTTCAGTTTGTACGAACTAAATTTTAGTTGGCTCTGCATGAATGCATTCCGTCCTGGTAATTAAAAACACGGGAGGGTGTGAGGCCGAAGATCCCAACTGACGACGGCATGAAAACACGTCACGTCTTCCAACGGTGTCTTTAAGACATGAGATAATTGAAAAGGAAGAAAGTCCCCTGACGTCTACTGAGGCCCCCATTCCACTAGACGGCGATCGCGCTGCGACCTCACTGCAACCTAAATTGGATTTGATTAACCCTTGAGTTCATGGTTAGAATTTCATGCTGAATGTAACAGTTTTACTGATAAGACAAAACGCAAAAAGACGAATCTAGTCATGAAATCTCTGCAAAATCGTTCTGTCGCAGAGCGGTCGCAGCGAGGTTGCCGCCTTGGTGGAATTGGGGTGGGAGAAATGTCATCCCGATAGCGCTCATTGAATACACTGCTGGAATAATCCGTTATTGTGAATGTTTAGTCGTGGGCATTCAACATCGGTCCACGTCTTTGCTGAAGACGGGAAATTGGGCAGGCAGATAGAAATAGGTTGTCAGAAAGCTCAGGCAGTCAGCACTCAGCCTTGTATCAATTTGCTCCTCTCCTAAAGCTCCTGATAACCCGTGAACATCAAAAGAAAGCTCTGAATAAACACCATGAATAATCTGGCTTATACTCTGACGGCGTCGGCGTAGTGCAACGGTTAGAGCGTTGGACTCAGAACCAATAGGTCCCGAGTTCGATGCTCACCATGCCCCGACGCCACAAAGGCGACGTTGTGCCCATGGGAAAGGCACTTAATATATACGATCTTCACTTTATGCGCACACCGAGCGTCTTCGGCTAATCTGTCTTAAAGTGTGCCAAAAAATACACTACGGATTTGGTGTGCCGATGTGCCAACATCTAGCACATTTGTGTGCACGTTAAAAAGATACTCTGATATCAATGTCAAAAATCGGCATTTACTATGACATTATTAGGTCATATGAAAGCAAATTGACAAGCTGCAAAATGAAATGTTTGAGAAGGGCTGCCAAGGTATCTCGAATGGACAGGTATAGAGAAGATATGTGTGGGACGGTGCAACTGATTAACTGCTTAAAAAAAGTGACAGACGGTCGCGGTTTGGAAGTCATGTTAGACAAAGTCATTCCAACAAATTAACCTTCAACTCGAGCAGATATGATTCGAGACTCTCTGACAGCAAGGCAAAAGTTAGACCTGTGATCGACAACATAAACACATTTTCCCCTAGGCTATGGCATTATATATGCTGCCTGCTTCGTAACAAACAGACACTGCAGCTCCCGCCCATGAGTAGAAGCGGAAGGAACAAGACAAAAATCGGACGTCCTGCTGCAGTACCAAGCTCGGCCACCAGGAGGCCCAAAATCGACCTTGACCGTCGGGTTTACCACACCTACCCACGTACCAAATATCATCGCAATCCATCCAGACGTTATTAAGATATTTCGTTGGACACGTACGTACGCACACACGCAAACAGTGTAAAAACTATACCTCCATTTTTCATGAAGGTAAAAAAGAAAACTATCTAATCCTTGTATTCTTCCATCTCTATTTTCCTCTCCAATGGGTACATGGTGTGACCAGATTGGCAGATTTTCATGATTGCTACAATGATTGTGGAAACGAGGCAAAAACCACACCAGAAAGGAATTCTCCCATTTTCAATCTTTGCAGAAAACGGCATTTCGGCAAGATAACATATCATTTGCTATTGCCCAAGGGTGACCTGTTTTTACAGATTATTAGATCCTCTCATAGCAAGATTCATTTAACAAAAAAACCCACGCAGTCATTCACTTAAAAGTAATTCGCTCAAAACACTTTAAAGCGCATCCCTAAGGAAACGATGACACGTAACTAAGCAACTTAACGGTTAATACGCATTTGGTGTCGTTGCCGGGCAACGTCTTTTAAAGCGATTTTATAGTAATAGAATTAGCATGTTATGTCCATGTTTGCCGCTGGGCAACATACATTTATAGAAAAAGTACATCAATCTTAACCACATCATGCCGGCTCTATGCCTTCGTTACAACGTTAGAACAGCGTTCGAAAACAAAGTGGAACAAATGCCTAGCACCTGCACCACTTGTGAGTGTGTGTTTGTGTGAGAGAGCCTGTGAGAGAGTGTGTATGTGTGTGTGTGTGTGTTTGTGTGTGTGCGTGCGTGCGTGTGTTTTATTGTGTGTGTGTGTATGTATGTTTGTGTGTGTGTGTGTGTGCGCGCGCGTGTTTGTGTGTGTGTGCGTGTGTGCGTGTCGTGTGCGCGTGTGTTTGTGAATGAGTGAGTGTGAGTGAGTGAGTGTCCGTCTGCTGACTGGGCGAAAGCCACTAGACTCCAGGTGTCCGACATGTAAATAACAATAGAATGATGCCAGACTTGCTACACGTCTCGTTTGTTAAAAGTGAAATATGTCTTCTCTCAGTGATGGGTTTTGTGATCCCACTCACTCACTCACTCACTCACTCACTCACTCACTCACTCACTCACTCACTCACTCACTCACTCACTCACTCTCTCGCACACTCACTCACTCACTCACTCACTCACTCACTCTCTCACTCACTCACTCACTCACTCACTCACTCACTCACCCACTCACTCACTCACTCACTCACTCACTCGTCAGCCGTAGGGGCGGCAAAGCGTTCAGTAAAGGTTCTCCACTGCTTTGTGATCTATGGAGACTCAAATATGGTATCAGTATTTTGGTTTTGTCTTGATCTGACTTGATCTAACTCTTACATAAATACAAGATGGTGGTAGGATTTGGCCATTTTCCTGAGCGAAAAAAAAGCAAGACGCCCACCGTCCCCCAGCGTCCTTTGTAACGGCGTGGATGTATGAAGTCCCCATGATCCAAGGTCTGGTGAAATTTGAGGCCCAAACGGTTGTTCAAAGGAGGGAGTTTCATTGAGCAGGGAACCTATCAAAGTCTCTTTGTTCACACCTAAGTCTAGTGGCTGCTGTTTTATAGCAGTGTACTAAGGAGTGCCTAAAGAAAATATCAGAAAAGTTCCTTCAGGAAGAACATCACAGCACCTTGTCCCCGTCAGATCTTTCTTCAAGGGGTGTAATTGTTTTTATTACACAAAGGGAACTTTCACTCTGCTTTCCGCGGTGAAGAAAGCCACCGTACAATGGCTACAATCTTTCCCGGCCATCTCAAAGAGGTATGGCCTTCTGACATCGCACTTAGTGAAATGATATCCAGAGGCCTACGCACACAGTCACGTTGCACATTACAATACAAACTCAGGCACACCTTTGCAGAATTACAGTATCTTGGACGTCAACTGAAATAAGAAACATACCAGTTAAAATCTGGCAAGCGAATAGCGCCTCCAAGCGGATCCCATTTTCCAGCAACATGATAATACGAGATGGGTAGCGCATTGGGTTCACAAACCGTCGGTAAGAAGTAACATTTAATCCATCGTGTGTGTTTAAGATATGTGCGTGCATGCGGTCTTACACTTTATCTTCTACCTTTATATCACGATTTCCTAGCTTTATCGGATATCAAAACTGTACAGGGCTGTCATCACCTTACCCACGGATCCGAAATGTCAGAGCGATGAAGATTAGCATTCAATATGCGGTCCATGGGGATTGACCGGAAACTTTAATCGTAAGATCTTCCTTTGAAGCTATAGGCAAATCCTGCGGGGTTAATCCAAATCCTAGAGATTTACGTTATTAGTTCAGCTCTTCGCAGTCCACGTTTCGCCGATAACAGTTCTGTTGAAGTCTGCATTTCTTTCGGACGTTCGTTCCGTTGCTCTGCCTAGAGGCGCATAGGGCAGCAAAAAACTTGCTGTTTCAGAAGCAGGGTATATCTTTACGTTTTCCTCATCAACTATGGAGTGTCTATTTATGTAAATCATCACTGCAGATATCTACATACCAAAAATCATAACGATCTGTCGACACCTATTTTACTTGGTTATTTTTCAAAATCAGGCCCTGTTGCTAGAGAGTCCAAACCTACACCACTTACGACCCAAGAGCTATTTGCCACTCGGAAATAATGAGCATAGCGTGTCCAGGACGCGAGACATCAAAACCGGAGGTTCCGCTGCAGTATCGTAGAAAGCCACTCGGGGACCCATTATTGAACCTTCCTTATAACCTTCCGTTTCCTGATCCCTGTCCACCTAACGAACATCATAAGGATCCATCCTCAGCTTCTCGAGTTAAGCCAACAGACAGGCAGACAGACAGACAGACAGACAGACAGACAGACAGACAGACAGACACACACACACACACACACACACACACACACACACACACACACACACATACACACACACACACACACGACACCTAGCGGTTCATCCGCTCAACACAGTTCACGGTTCAGCTTAACGTCACCATCCCCATCCTCTCCAGAGGAGAAATGAACGTCTGGGCGAATATAACCGGAAAGGAGTGCGCGTGCTTGCGCAAACATACATCGATAAACTGAAAGAAGTGCCGCCCTCTGTGATCCTCCTTTGTTTACCCTAAGGTAAACGGGTAGCTCTCTAAACCCACGGCAAATGTAATCCATCCCGCCAAATCTTGCAAGAAACAGCAAGGAAACTTGCTGCCTTATGTGCCAGCTAGCACATCAGAAAAAGAAGAAGAAAGCAGTGTCACTATTTCAGTCATCAATAACTGTCAACCGAAAGTGCGAGCAAAGTAATGATCAAACTACTCAAACAGCGTATATCTAGAACCGCATGTGTCTCACCCGAGGTGGAATATTCTTTACGCATTTCCTACCACGAGACCGGTGTGTTATTTCAAAGTCAATGGTTTCTTCAGAAGATTAGCACACACGTCATCGGCAATAGGAACCTCTCTAATTGATTCCATTGGGCATTTCAGCGAAAATGATAACTAAGACATTAAAACGAACATTAACATTCAGTGTGTATTTCAGACATATATGATGGCTCTAGATAACGTTATTTAAGACGAGTTATCGGTTTTGCTAGAGGAAGATTTGCTAATCCAGCGTCAGGTTTTGTGCCAATAATCCAAGTGTTTGCCCTACTTTGGTGGCTGAAAGTAACATCCGACTAACGAAACAATTTTCCATTCGCTAATAGCCGTGCCTTCTCATAGAATGTGTTGATATAACCAAATAGTCTTCCGGGTAGTTGTATCATGTTCATAAGAACGTGTCACGTTCTAATTACGCTGGTAGTAAATGATTACAGACTGTGATGCACCAAAGAACATACCGGATTCCGTTTTATTAGGGTTCGGCACGTTTTCGCCCCATCTAACAACATTACAGCCTGGATAAGGCATCAAGCTCTATTCTGGAGTTGTCCAGCATACACACAGCATTCTACACACTTACCATATGTCAGACTCTACATCATTCATCCATCCATCCATCCATCCATCCATCCATTCGTTCCTTCGTTCCTTCGTTCCTTCGTTCCTTCGTTCCTTCCTTCCTTCCTTCCTTCCTTCCTTCCTTCCTTCCTTCGTTCCTTCGTTCCTTCGTTCCTTCGTTCCTTCGTTCCTTCCTTCCTTCCTTCCTTCCTTCCTTCCTTCCTTCCTTCCTTCCTTCCTTCCTTCCTTCCTTCCTTCCTTCCTTCCTTCCTTCCTTCCTTCCTTCCTTCCTTCCTTCCTTCCTTCCTTCCTTCCTTCCTTCCTTCCTTCCTTCCTTCCTTCCTTCCTTCCTTCCTTCCTTCCTTCACCCTATCTTCACTGAGAAGGCACAGATGGAAGCAGACTTTCAGAACATCCTTAGTACTAAAATGTTGGCAGGTGGCAACATATGGTAGGCGCGATAGGAAATCATGTCGAGTTCCGTTTGTTCTCATGCTGATGCAATGAAACGTTGTAAGTCTTAGAGAAATGTTCAGTACCTGTATATCCGGTATAACCGCATTTCGGTGTAACAAACCAGCTTCGCAGGCACACAGCAGCTGGTTATATCACATTGCACGACCTGTCACACCTAACCTTTGTACATCAGTCAGATCTATAGATACAGATACAGATCTGACTGCAAGGGTTCTTTAACGCTACAATCAATCTAGCGCGAGGATGCAGTACTTGATGGCAACGAGTTGCATTCCATGATAGGTCTAGTTAAATACGAATTTGTGAACACATCAATCCTAGGTTGATAACTCTGGTGCTTGTAGGCACGAAGGAATGTAATGTGTAAAGGTGTCATGGCATCTCACCATTAACCACTTTAATTGTCAAATTTGACATAAACAGCAGACTGTCTACGTTTCTTGCTTGTTGTGCCATGTATGTCGTCAAGAGGATGGCTTATAATAACCTTAACTTGTGGTGAGATGTCTGCCCTGTATAAATGCCATGCCCTCATCTCCTATCTGCAGTTTTGCACACATTGGTGTCAGGGTTACGTACTAGGATAGGATGTATCTTTGCGACATGGCATTACGTTCACTTGTTCTGTTCATTCAGACCCGTGTAGTGCCCGGTGGCGTATAGGGCCTTTCTCGTCGCACACGGGACCCCCATTTTACCTCACTTCCGAAAGACGGTGCAACTCCAACTTGACTTGAACCGGGGTCTCCAAGTTACCAACTGATTGGACGCAGAAACTCAATTGTGAGGCTGCGACATGGCATTATATACGTTATCTTCACTTGTTTTGTACAGGGCACATAATGGGCTTTATCGTACTCAACAGCTGCTTAACACATCCATGGGTATTGGACAAAGGACATGTCAAACGTCTTTGAGACGGGATGCCTTGAGTCATGTAGAAGAAAAGACACCAGAGAGCTCTTTAAGTTACACACAGCTAATCGAACATTCCCTCACAGCAGAAATGTCATGTATGCTGATATAATTAGTTCCGTGAGAATACTGTAGCCAAGAAAAGAAATATGCCAAATTGTTTGCAAAAGTTCAACACACTTTATTTCCCTTTTACAACGTCATCCTACAAACAACCTGTCCTTCCTGTATTGTCAACACAGATCAGGTCATGTTGATATGATTACATGGATGACATCAGCGCGCGCATCGATTTCCGCCCGTTTTCCTAAAGAAAACGTTTTGGAGTTGGGCCATATACTGTGAATCATACAAAGCAGCTGCAAAATGAGCAATTAATACACGCCGTAAACTGCGAAAAGATGTTACGGAGAATGGATACTAACATCGTCGAATGCCAAGGTCAATTCCAATCCCAAAGTGAAAGAATTTGAATGAAAGAACAAAAATGAAGAATCTATAATTTGGCATACCGCACCAGTCTGTGTGTTTAGTCATATGTTTAACCTTCCTGACCGCGAAGATTTCATAATATAGGTTTTCTTTCATTCGCGCGCTCGCATCAGTTTTTGGGTTCCCAGCGGATGTCATCCATATAATCAAATCAGCATGGCCTTACCTTCTGAGTCTATGATCATCTTTGGAGTGAACCACAGCATCTGCTTCATATTACAAAATAGTCAACTCCATAATCTGCTTAGTGAATGGTTCACAAACATTACCGGCTACTAAAGTCTATCGTTAACACATCTCAACTCTCCGACATCACACGCTACTAAAACAACAAAATCAATTGATTTATCTTAAGATACGAGTACCTACCGTACAAACGTTATTCCCCAATTTCACTAGGGCGGCAACCTCGCTGTGACCTAAAACGTGACAGAGCGCTCAACGAATTTCATAGATTAAGAAAATGAATATTTTCACGCCTTTTTTGTTTTGTTGTCTTTTCAGTCATACTTTTACGTCTAACAGACTGAGTAAAGCCAAGGGTTACACAAATCTAACTGAGGTCGCAGCGCCGTCGCCGGTTAGTGGAATGGGGGCCTTAACAACATCTTAATCAACATCTAGAGTGCAACGGTGACTATACCTACCAATTGGTTCACACGCTTAACGTCCATTGATACCTTATACTAAGTTCTCGTTATGTACGTTTGCTACGTTTCTACTGATATCTGTTATGCTTGTCTTCTTTTCATAGCTTTCGTGTGTACCGTCGTGTCCACCGTATTTCCCCCCTGTATCGTACAAACACCGAGCTGTAATTCCGTACTGTCACATCGAATCTGTGTACGCTGTACCCTCTTTGTGTAACCTTTTGACAATCTTCAAGGCTAGCAAAGCACATCAAAAGGACTGCTTTAACGTTTCAATTGCATTTTGGTAACTTCCAATACGTCTTTGTTAATGTCATATTTTTTCTATTTTACCATGTATCTATTTGACCACTCCACCAAACAGAAGATGCAAGACATTTCAAAACGTGACAAAACATTCCACAATACAAACCTGTAAACTAATCTGTACCGGCTTTCTCTACTTTCATACTATAATACACAACCCTCATAGTATTCCTGGAACCTTCCAATACAAAACAAACACTTGACAAATGCAACGATATCTTTCTATAATAACAAGTTAATCTATGTACAACATCTTACTGACGCAAAACAATTACTAAGTATCAAACGACTATTGTTTACAGAGTCATAGACCATACGCGCTGTCATATCTTTAAGTCACGTTTTGGGATAGATGTAAAACTAGTATGACGTGCAATGTGTCTTAATTCAGTTATGTGTGTAAATGTTAAGTTGGACAGACCATCTTGTGTTTGTCTATGCCGTATGTTTCCATATCTATCGGTTCGACTGACTGGTACCTATATCACTGACAGTGTCCCAAAGGAACACAACTGACCTATATATCAACAACAACAACAAAAACTCCTAAAGTTCAAAATGAACACGAACTATGAACCAGCCTAAAACATGGTTCATTATCTATCGGCCTGTATCAGCCGGGACCAAACAGGAAGTACATATTTCACTCCACATTGCCCTATCAAGCATCATTTTTTCTAAGACCCCCATTCCACTTGGACGGCGCTCTCGCCGCGCTCTCACGGCGACCTCAATTTTTTCAGGAGTTCGGCGCTCACGGCGATCTGGCCAATTTTAGGTCGCTGTGAGAGCGCGATGAGAGCGCCGTTATAGTGGAATGGGGGTCTAAGTGGTTCAACATGTATTCAATATCTGAGCCTACGACGTGTACTGATTTCTTGTGTGACACCATAAAAGAAAATGAATCATGTCATTCAGTATGACTGCTAAGAGTCTGGATTCGTGGAATAAGTTTCTTTGCAATACCTATTGTAAACGTAGTGTCCCGTTTCCGGAAAATCACACACAAGGGTGAGTGGGACAGCATACCCGGCTAATACCGAAGGGTAGTTAGAAAATTCGTATTGTGAGTGCTAGTGATTTTCTATAAACCAATTGTAAACAAGCTGTGATATATTTTCTGCTAGTACAGAAAAAAATTATCATTCTTGTAATTCAATGATTATGAAGTCTATGAAATATCATGGAGATTGAATTATCATGTTGCTTTCGTTGCTAGTGTTTGTTCCAGGGATATATTGTCTTCAGACAAATTACCTTTTTCTGCCTTCAGTAACCGTGTGAATCAACGGCATTGATTGGCGGACTCTGGCAATGTTGTTTGGTGAATACAGTAGTCTTATGAAAAGACTTCAATCTTTGGCAGCACATCGCAAATTGATTGTTTTTGGTCTGTGTACTGATGGTTAATCCATTCTTCAACACTCGGTAAGGTTTTTATCATATTTCCTGTCTTTACCAGTCCCACTAGTCTTGTGTACTGTTGACCATGGTTTGAGCAGTATTGACAGATGCGTCTGGTGTGCTGTTGACCATGGTTTGAACAGTGTTGACAGATGTGTCTTTTTTTAGAAGATGTGAGGCTTGTGAGATGTCACGGAGGTTGTAGGCCACGCCCTGGCCCGTCTTCCGTGTCTGTTTGGCCTTGTGCTTGCGCAGCTTCTCGTTGCAGATGCGGCGGAGGTTCTTGTTGTAGTAGCCGTAGACGACCGGATTCATGGCGCTGTTGAAGTAGAAGAGCCAGTGGCAGGCGGGGTACACTTTCATGTAGATGACGATCAGCGTGTCCTCCTGGAGCTGGCCGAAGTCGGTGACCAGAGCGATGATCTGGAGGGGCAGCCAGCAGACGACGAACAGGATGACCACCACCACCAGCATCTTGATGACCCAGATCTTCTTGGCGTCCGCCTGTTCGGTGTTGGAGCGGCTGCTGACAGCGATGGTGGCGGGGCGGTACCAGATGTTGGTGGCGATGCGGATGTACATGTAGCCGATGGTGAGGAGCGGCAGCACGAACATCAGGATGAACAGGGCCAGGGTGTAGTGGGCGCGGTCGGTGGGCTCCGACCATCTTTCGGTGCAGGAGACGATGTCAAGTTCGGGATTGTACTCCGTGTGGAGGACCACAGCCTGAAGAATGATACATGGCAATACAAAATTCTTAAGTGATGCATTCACTTAGGCCTACGATGGAACTTGAATGATGATAGGTAGTACGGTCCATATAGAGTAAAACACAGTAGAAACTAAGACGACCCCGTCAAGAATTCAGGTGGCCAAACATTCAAAAGTACTAGTGTAGTTTTTGGTAGGATAATCTGTTGACGATACTCTCAAATGATTTCTTTATAACGTTATGTCTTGTTGCTCTTTGGAGATGATTATCATAATGATAATGATGATGATCATGATGGTGATTGGAACATCAGTGTGATTATCATCGTTTGGGTAAATATTCGGTTATGTAAACATTTCACATTGGAACAAGAAAGTCATCTAAGCATGAAAGCCTTGCTCTGTGAATATTAGTGGGGTGTATTAAGCTTTATATCTGCTTTCAGGAAAGCCAAGGAGGATGTATAACATTTGGGGAAACGTACCTGTGGCACGGAGACACTCACAGACAGGATCCAGATGACTGAGATGATAATCGTGGCCTGTTTTCCGTTGATCTTTCCCTTCGGCACACGGACAACCGCAAAGTATCTGAAACGTGGATTGGGAGGAAAACCATTCATCAATTCAAGAAATATGGCTTGATTCCACGTGATTCTAGATAGCTATAGTTTTCAGTTTTGAGCTTGCTTTATATAAGTAGAGCACACCAACTGACATCTTAGACAAATCACTTACCATGGCAGTCACGATGCCTTTCTACAGCAGAATGATAGGCTTGTAACAATGGATTGCATTCACAAGGTTAGAATAATGCACAATGTCATGGCAGACGACGTTTTCTTGCTTAAGCTCACCTGTCCGTTGCCACAGCAACAAGGGTGAAGACTGAGGCCCCCACAGAGACCCCCTGTATGAAGATGGACAGTTTACAGATGACGTCACCGAATGGCCAATCTGTGGCAAGCAGAAGGAAAGTGCGCTATTTATTAATGTGTATATTTACATGGAGTAGGAACATTAGAAATTGAGTCTTATAGATGTTGACACGCTACGGCTACGCACGGCTACACGATACGACTGCCGGCCACGGCTACCGACCACGGCTCCACGCTAGCTCCATGCTACGGCTCCATGCTACGGCTCCACGCTACGGCTCCACCCTACGGCTCCACGCTACGGCTCCACCCTACGGCTCCACGCTACGGCTCCACACTAGCTCCATGCTACGGCTCCACGCTACGGCTCCACGCTACGGCTCCACGCTACGGCTCCACGCTACGGCTCCACACTACGGCTCCACGCTACGGCTCTACGCTACGGCTACACGCTACGGCTACACGCTTCGGCTACACACGGCTATACGCTGTGGCTCTACGCTACGGCTACACGCTACGGCAACACTCTGCCGCTACACACGGCTACACGATGTGACTTCACGTTACAGCTACACGCTGCGACTTCACCCTACGGCTACACACTAGGAATACCACCATTTTGATAAGTCTAAGAATGTAGTTGAGTGAATAGGTATGCAACCCATGATGCTGTTTTTCAATTGTTATTGACGTTCACATGAGGCAAAGGAAATGAAGAAAGAATTGCTTTTCAAATTCGATTTAGCTATTAACTACTTGTTTAGTGTCTATTCTGTTCTCGCCGACTTAACATGGTTGTGGGAGGCTGTGTGAATCTTAGTTATCAGTCTTGCTTCTGCGCCAGACATAGCAAAAGTTTCCAAAACTCATCAGACTCTGAACAGCCGTGAAATTGAACGAGGATTGAGGGGAGGGAAGAGATTATATTTCGTCAAATTGCAAAACATCACTTCTTCGAGACGTAAATGGGCTGAAAAGATTGACATCAGATCGGAACTAGTCATCGTGCTCCACTTCTATAGAGCTGCTGACAGCTTGCCTATAGATGCTCTTCTCAGTTTGTACCCATAGTTACACCACCTGTTTCAGTTGGCTTACCCCTCTGCACAAGTAACGGTCAATCTTATGATGTTTCCTTTCCTCTTTACCAGATAAATCCTGGATAGGCAAAACAGAGTCTCCAAACCTTTGCAAAAAAAATGTTGGTCGCAATATTCCTACCTTCCTACCAATTTCTTGCCGGGCTGACTCCAGATGTATCTCATTGCAGTTTATCTACCACTAGGTGCGCGTTGCTTTACAACTGCAATCGAAGCGTCCATTACGTTTTTACAGTGCGTGAGGTCCACGCTGCCCTTTCCGACAGTTTAGAAGAATTATATTTTTGCTATGTTCAGATGTATGTAAAGTATGTGAAGTGCGTGTGTGTAAAGTAAGTACAAATACACACACGTACGCAAACACACACACACACACACACACACACACACACACACACACACACACACACACACACACACACACACACACACACACACACACACGCTTGCTCGGCCGCACACAAACATGCATGTACATGTACACATACGTTGATTACATAACATTGTTTACTGCACACCAAAGACCAAGGTGTGTATATACGGATAAAAAATAATGACAGTTCCTTTTCAAGAGACAAGATTCCTTCCACAAGAAGATATCTCAGGGCAGCTCAATTTTTTTCTTGTGTTGCCCTTGAGGTGTACTTTCCGTCGTTTTCAAACAAAAATGTAAAGACGTTTATCTCCTGGGAGGCATTCAGTGTGGAGATATGGGAAGTAGACGGGCGATCTGAGTAAGAGTTAATCGCTACAGGATTCTACAGGAACACCTCCGTAGCCGTGCTCTCTTATTTTCACTCCAGGAAACACTGCGTGAGGTAAGGCCAACTAGGCGAGATGAAGGGAGATTCAGCCAAGAAATTGGCTTCAGCATGAATAAATGCTTCGAAGGCAGCAATTACTTGCTGGAAATCGAAAACCGATGTATGTTATTTTTTGTGGTAACTTACCAAGGGTCATCGCATTAGAAATACGACATGGATTTTCATGCCGACTACAGGTCTGTTGTTGCAGCCGGCATTTTCCAACTACACATGAAATGAATTTCAAACATCACAGTCGCATGCCCTCAATCTGTGTGATTTTAAGCCATAACTCACCGTATGTTTCTTTACCAGATCTCCAGTCATGTGAACATTTTATTGACTCTGTCCAAGTGGGCGAAGGTGTACTCTCTTTGCTTCCAAGTGGGCGGTATCGGTTCCTAATTGAAGGAACTTACTTCACTCTGAGCAATTCTAGTAGAATTAAAGTTAACCTCTGGAGGCCACTAACTCTTGGAAACAATTTTAAGCGGGCATTATTGCTCCCTCCCCTCGACGCCCATAGCACCAACGTGCTTTGGCGGCTCACGGATGTGAGAGTCCCGCTAACGTTACATACAGAATAGACCTGCGTTTACTTCTAGTTGTGGAGCAAGAGACAGAGGGGGAGGTACACTGAAGGCTTTTAAGTTGTAAGCTTCAACTGATCCAAGTGAAAGTTTGTTTTTTCAGATGACGTTTGATTCAGCATGTCATCCCTGCTGTCCTTCAAAGTTTAAACTGTGAAACAATGATTTTTACCTCTTAGTACCGTCCATCCCCTCCATTGTACACAGAGCATGTAATTTCTATCTTAGGTTAGATGAGAAAACGTATACAGTCACACGCTGTGTGTATAGGACTGATTGGCACAGTTTGAGTGTTCCTGCGTCATTTCAAAGTCAAAGAAGAGCAGTCTGACGGACATTGATGTTTGGAAATCACTGTATTCTTCCCACGTCATAGCGCTGAGATTGGATTATGGACAGACAACTTCTGCTTGCAGGAATGCCGGTCTGACCGTTATAGATAGCGGACAGGAAGCGCATTGCCATTTTTGATGAGTAAGATGTATGATTAACCCAAGACAGGCTTTCTCCAAGGATCAAACACTCCAGCCTTCATACTGCAATCAGTTGATTTCCTTCATCTCCCAGCGACAGGAGCTCGAAAGAATTTCAATTTAATGGGCCTTTCGTCTCTTCTTTTAGCTCTCAAACAATGAAGGGGATGTCTGGAGAGCTTCATATCATGCCTCTGGGAGAGAAAAGCGCCGGCGGTATACATCCACCGCCCCCCTTTTGCATTAGCCTGGCTTTCATTATGACTAACAATTAAGCTGAACTGCCGAATCTGAAAAGATACATGTAATTATTTTGGACCGGGACAAAATTGCACACAGTCTTTGCGTACTTTACGGCTGAGGTCAGCAGCCTTTTGGAGCCAACCGGGATCTTTCACCACCAAAGTAAGTGATGTGTTCTGAACTTGGATTCCGATAACTGCCATGTCGTAAAGCCGCTATATACCAGTTTGAGCCGAACTCAACTTTGGAAATCTTAGAGCGTACATGCATCAACTTTCCAGACGGACGCATGGGAAAAGGTACACTGCACTATCATTCCCTACAATCTAGCCGCTGAATTCTATTTTGCTCTCTGTAATTATTAGGCTTTTTTTTGCCAACAATTGAAAGCCAACGAGTAAAAGGTTGGCGAAAAATAAGCATAACATTCATCAACACCATAATTCGCATGCTGATCCTCTCTTCCACGCGCCCAGATTCCGACTGTTGTAGAATACAAAATGGCGTGACATTACACAATGAAATGGTCTGTTTTACTTCTCGTGTCTAATCGAAATATTTTCAGGTATCATTTTCCAATTTGCTTTATGGCCACTCTATCAACGCCCACGCAATTGCGTACACCTAATCATCTAATTCTCGTCTCAAAGTAATGAAAAAACATAATTTCACTGACCGTGCGTCACGAACCATACAAAGAGTTGAATAACTAACAAGAAATGTGGGGGTATTTGGCGTGCATTGTGGCTTGTGATCGATTATCAGAGCTTGCTTGATGAAGTTAAAATCCTCTTCCAAATGAATGGTTGGAACCTTTAGCCTTTGTTCCTTGAAACAAAAAGGAAAGCCGGTGTTAAGGGATGACAGATTAATCCAGTCTAAAAAGGAAAATACAGAACCCTCAAAACTTTTCGAAAAGACAGTGCGCTCTGATATGTGATGGCTCAAAAGAATCAGTGCATAACTCAAGCTTGCATTTTCCCGCCTTAAGTACATATCTGTTTATCAGGTGAGAACTGGTGTCAGGGAAAACACTAGACGGTCACGGCTGCGGTTCAAAGACGTCTGCAAGAGGGACTTAAGACTCAACGACCTGCAGTGGCCCCTTCTCTCTGAAAGGAGGAGGAACGCCCGCCTCACCTTCTTCTACAAACTTGTTAATATCCACATTAATATAGACACTTACAGTTTGTTGAAACCAGCCCAGGGGCGCACCCGGGGGAGCCACGACCTCAAGTTTCACACCATCCACGCTAGAACCGACACATATAAACACTATTTCTTTCCCCGTACCATCCCTCAGTGGAACACCCTGCCTGGCACGGTTGCGACGGCTCCCACCGTTGAGTCGTTCCGTGCCAGGCTGGAGGCCTGCCCGCCTTAGCCCGGGACCTCAACTCCCCCCCTACTATGCCCCTGAAGGGGTTATTTGGGGGCAACAACTATGTAGATGTAGATGTAGGCTCTTGATTTTGACACAGAGCACTGGGAGGACCTTGCCAGGAATCGATCCAGTTGCGACTCGCACTCTCCAGGCAGCTAAAATCAGCCAGCCACTGATGCGCAGGGCGGGGGAAAAGCGGATCCGGAGAAAAAAATCCTGCAACAGACCTGAGTCAGCTTACAGATGTGTCCTCTGTGACAGAGAATGTCATTCTCATATATGACTGTTTAGCCACAACCAAAGCTGTAGCGTTGATGTGGATTCGAGTTTGACCACGATTAATATTGACTGAAGGAGTCCGTATATGTGTCGGGTGTGAAATGATTCATGGTTCGATTAGAGTAAAAGGAGAACTAGTCTAGAATCCACACGACTGTCCCTAAATGACTCGGCTTACCTGTAGCTGGTATCCAAACCTACGCGTATCATAGCTCCCGAGTCTCCTATCCGCAGTCTCCTCTCCTCTCTTCATGCTATTTGCGGAGAGGAGACTCGGGGGCTAGCTAGGGTTGGATACCACGCTAGCTAGGTGCTTTGTACGTTGACAGCCTTAAGTCTAGATAAGGTGTCAATTGATTTTTGTAGAAGCTTAGTCCTAAGGCAAGGTCGTGCTCGGAAGATTTAGCCAGGATTAACTTCCCAAGAACTGTCGAATCTTCCTGATGTAACGTCATGAGACGTCAGTGAAGATCTCTGAAAAAAGCATGACCTGAATTCTGATAACTTGACAAGTAGAATCAGAGAAAGGGACCTGTGGAATGTTAAGGAAAACCTAGAGATTATAAAAACCTGGACAGAAAATAGCCTCCATAGCAGGCTTTGAACCGGCTTTTTGGGGGGCTAAATAATACACTTTTTGCAGCCAGCCCGTAACCATCTTACCGGTGAGATGGTTACAGGGTGGCTGATAGTTACGGGGTGGCTGATAGTTACGGGGTGGCTGATAGTTACGGGCTGGCTGCAAAAAGTGTATTATTTATCCCCCAAAAAGCCGGTTCAAAGCCTGCTATGGAGGCTAGACAGAAAAAGCCATGTTGCTATCTGAAACGGAGGACATCAAGAGTTGGAGACGCAAAGTTAAGGGACCTCGACGGAATGAGTGAGTGAGTGAGCGAGTGAGTGAGTGAGTGAGTGAGTGAATGAGTGAGTGAATGAGTGAGTGAGTGAGTGAGTGAGTGAGTGAGTGAGTGAGTGAGTGAGTGAGTGAGTGAGTGAGTGAGTGAGTGAGTGAAAATGTGGCAAGTGTCCACGAAAGAAACAGCATGGATGCTCCTGGCTATTTGTTCAAATGTAAGTATGAATGATGTATATTTTTGTAATCTACATTGCCTTAAGACTACGAAAAAGATGACATTGGCGCATATAAGAAACGAGTTGTAGAGTAGGAGAAATCTCAGTCACCATAGTCGACATTCATCCCGAGGGATTATTCACAGCTAGACTAACTGTCTATCGATGCGTTTTACCACCCAAAATGTCCGCCATTAGCTGATATCCCTTGAGAGCAGTAAGAGTCTGAAATCCTTGTGATGGTCGCCTTGCAGTCCCTAATGGATGTTCGAGCTTTTCAAAATTATAGCAAAAGAATGTAAACCAGGATGACGTTACGCTATTTATTGTCCCCTTTCCATTACATTCTGCTGTATTTCTTTCCCTGTTTTTCCTTCTCTCTATTTTGAGTCTCTTGTCTCTGATCTTGTCCTAATAAACGCGTATTCAAATATGCTTGTTGTATTCGCCCGCAGAGCCTTGCGTGTGACATGTGTAACACACAAGTTTTTTTAGTAAGGAAAAGCTGCGTGAGACCGGACTGGTGTGGTGGGTTCTTCAGCGTGCTCTAGATGTGGCTCTCCTCAAACACGGGACCTCCAGCTTACATCTCATCTGACAGGTCGACCCTTGCTAGGTACTCATTTTCGCGAAGTTGGGCGAAAAAATAGACGTAAAGTGTCTTTCCAAAGGGCACAACATTGAGGCCTGCCAGAGATTCGAACCATAACCTTTAGATTCGAGGTCAACAACCATGAACACAAGAATACCTTGCCACCTATTATTGCTAATTAATGCCTAAGGCAACGTGTTATATCATTTTTAAGGATCGTTTTCAATGAGCTCTTAATCCACGAGCATAAGAATAATACTTGATGTACAACTTGGCATATCAAACGTCAGTAAATCCCTCGTTAATCCATCTAAATCCTACTTGATTGATCTTCTCAAAAGCTAATCATCAACAGCTCTCTGTGGTAAGCCGCGAGCGGTACGCACTGATCCTCCTATTTTGGTCATTATCTTTGTTCATATTTCCCAACAGTCTGGGTAATTACTTTCTCTCGTGGCTTTGTAAGAAAACTGCTGACAAAACATGAAGGTGATTGACAGCTCTATGGCAAAGCCTCCATATCAACAACACCGTAATTATCAACTTGTAATGAAGATATCAGAGGCCATTGAATGTTAAGTTAATCCCGTTATCTTTGGAGACAGCCCGTCGAAGCAATAAATGGTATAACATGCAGGAGTAATCTTTTATGTAATGAATATTTGTAATATAGACCAATGAACCAAGCGGCAACTTGTATTACGCTTGCCTTAGCCAGTATAAGATTCGTTTTCGTGGAATATCATTACTATTGCTTGACACATATAGGCTTATTTTCCAGAGCAAACAGCATGTAACAACGTCAGGCAGGACCTTCTCTGATTGTATCTAAATACTGTCCTCGGCCATTGGGGACTACACAGCACTTTCTGCATCTCTGCAAAAGCAACAGCAGAGAAATGCTAGTTTTCTAGAAATCGCAATATCCGCTTAAGCGATGCTCCAGGGTGTGTTGATTAGACTTTTTCCTTGTATACATGTAAGGCATATCTTGTCAGACCCAAAGTAGCCTGGAATCCATCCTATTTAGCTTCCGGCCGCTACCCAAGCTCCGCTGCCTGGCCAGGCAGCGGAGCTTGGGTAGCGGCCGGAAGCTAAATAGGATGGATTCCAGGCTAACCCAAAGCGTGCAGGAACACATAAGAGTGCCTGCATCCCAAGAGAGGATCTCACTCCCGACTGCTTGTGAGGAATGTACATGTACTGCGATGGTTGATGTGTCATTCTAAAAGCAACAGATCAAGTAGGTGTGTCACTGTAGCTCAACTGGTAGCAGCTTCACAGTTGAGCTCCTAAGACCCCCATTCCACTTGGACGGCGCTCTCACCGCGCTCTCACGGCGACCTAAAATGGTCCAGAGCGCCGTGAGAGCGCCGAACTCCTGGAAAACGTGCTCAAGTGGAATCTCTACGGCGACCCTTGCGCGCTCTCAGCGCGACCAAAATGTCAAATGTCAGCAACTTTTTAAAGATTTCACAGATCACTCAACGAATTCCAGAGATAAAGAACGAATTTTTGTTACGTTTTGTGTGCTTTGTTGTCTTCTCAGTCATACCTTTACCTCTTGCATCATATTTGAATGATAAAATCAAGGGGAAAACAGATTCAATTTTAGTCGTTGCACGGTCGCTCAGTGTGTGTCTTAAGTAATATATGTATGTTAAACTTGTTTTTTCTGTGTTGTCTGTCATGTAAACTGTTTGCAATAAATATATTTTATCATTCTCCGTCATAATAAAAAACGTAAATCACAGAATTTTGAAACACATTTTGAATCACTGACAATAAAACTTGGAGGGAATCTAATTTTAATGGAAGCAAGTACTTGTAGTTATTCGTCAATTTGTATAACCCACGAGCAAAACTATGATTTGACCACAAAATTCCCAGAAATTCAAGATACACCACTTCAAGAATTAAATTTGTTTGAACTACAGTTAAGACCATTCAATCCTCATAGAGCGCTGGCTGCGATCCTTGAGCGCTCGCTGCGGCCCTTTGATCCCACCTTGGGTGCTCTCACGGCGCTAACCGCGCTCTCACGGCGCTCTCACGGCGCTCACCGCGCTCGCTCCGCGCTCTCTCGGCGCTCTCTCGGCGCTTGTTTTTGATCGCCATCCTCGGCGCTCTCACGGCGAAGGTTTTGAGCATGTCCAAAACCATCGCCGAGGTGACAGCGCGCATGGCGCTCTCGCCGCGCTGTCGGCGCTCTCACGACGCTCTCGCCGCGCTGTCGGCGCTCTCAATGGCGCTCTCGCCGCGCTGTCGGCGATCTGGCCAAAATGAGGTCGCCGTGAGAGCGCGGTGAGAGCGCCGTCCAAGTGGAATGGGGGTATAAATAGCCGGGGGGTCCCGTGTTCGAGGAGGTGTCTCGGTCACGCTAAATGCCTAGGGCCCCACATACTACAGAAATATATACTGCTATAAAAACAGGAAGAAAACCTGCTCACCAATGTGCCAACGCATCTTGCTGAGCAACGTGTTTTTTTTTAAAGATGATATCTTTAAAAGAGGCAATGTCGCGTGTCAAATACTAGCGGAGCTTCATGGGCTGACCATCACTGAAGTCGTTGGTAATAGATAGTATACTGTCCGCATACAATCGGCTGTCTTTACTGACAATAGATGTAGAACATTATACTGTAAGGATGAGTGAATAATGAGGAGTAGATGTGCACTCTCTAGCTGCCTGGTCAGAACTGCTTTTAGAGGCTGCGGGGTCTGTGCTTTTTTCACTCATGATGGATTACAGATGCGGTGTTGAATGATCCGTTTCTAATCTACGCCGAATACCGGATGTGATCCCAACAATGCAGTATTGAGGTATCAGCAGACACAGGCACAGATACTTGATGTTACGACTCGTGGGTGAAGATGCTGTGTTCTTGCAAGCGGTAATGCTAAGACAGTTCCCACCTTCTTAATGGGTGGGAGACATTCTACGCTGTAATCTACCTGAGTATAGATGATCTGGTATTGAACTTCAAAGCGTGCTGGTTCTGAATCACACCGTCCGACGACGCGTTCACCAATGGCAGGAGTTGTAGTTCTTCGGAAAGGACGCTGGAAGCCACCGAACGTGGTGCCTGCATGAACCTCCTTACCTCCAGCACCTCAACTTTCAAAAACATCATCCAACACCTATTGGTTATCTGATGCAGCTTATGCTCAATTCCCAAGTAGGTTGCGTGGCTGTACGTGTTCAGTTGTTCTTATTCAGGCCATTTTCAACAGAATCACAAGAACTGAAAGGCACATGGCGGTGAATGCCAGGTTTGTGTTGAGTTGAGGTCACATAATCAAAATCAAAGAAGTAATAACTTTACCTACACCTCCATCCATCATTATCTCCCCTTCCTCTCATCTATCGCGCTGCGCTTCGTTCCGTATAAGACTGTACATTTTATCAATTTCCATACCCTTTCAAGATGAGAGGAGTTTCATGAGGCAAACTTTTATCCTAGATCATAAAGATCAAAGAAATTCACGTTTTGCGACCCATGGCTACATGTACAGAGGGATCGTAACTGTCTCTCTGTAGGCAGTAGAATAACGAATGGCCGGGATTATTTGACATGAAACCCACGCGCATCTTATCGGCTTAGTCAGGGGTATGGTACCGATCAATGTCCAGGTTGACCTGTTCGTCCCCTATCGTCTTTCAGTATTTGGACGGGCGGAAATTACCAAATCCAAGAATGATGTACGACTTTTGTCTGGGAAAGCAACAGCTCGGTGGAACATGAGCTAGCAGTGACCTTTACGGCTGGCTGACGAACTTGTAAAGACATCATTTACTGACATGATGAGGACGTGCAGTGTAATTGATACATCGCCATAATAACGCAAACATTAGGAGATTAAAGGCAACCCGTGTGTTTTTCTTCTGTTGACGCACCAGCTGTTTCGTGCGCTAAATGTGTTGAAGCAATAAAGTCTGGGTGAAAAAATATCATAAAGTAATCTAGTTTTTTCCGTATTCCCGGGGGCATGTTAATAACAATAACATTTAAAAAAATGTTAAGAGCAATGCTTGCAGATCTCTTTAAAAGCGTAGTTTGCGGAATGGGAACTTTTATTTTGATTGATGGTACCTGCTTCTGCAGGCACGAGTCCTAGTGAGCAGAACATGTGACTGGGATGGAGCAATTCTTTTTTCCCCCTTTACTTGAACGTTCCAGATGGTCAACTCGGGGCGAGGTGGCCCACGTACATTCTAGATGTGAGTAATTGTGGATCTAAAAAGGCATGCCCCTGTATCTCAGCTCCTGGTTCCAATCAGTTGGTAACTTGGAGACCCTGGTTCAATCCTCGATCAGAACGTTTCGGTTGGGGCTACACCCTTCTTTCGAAAGTGACGTAAAATGGGGGTCCCGCTTTCGAGGAGGTGCTTCGAGCACGTTTAAGTGGAAGGGCTAGCAGCCCCTCCCTGCAAAAATACTGAATACGCTTGCTGCTTTATATGCCACAAAGTACTACAAGGGTCTGAACGAACGAGGATATATCCTACTTGTAACGTTGGATACTGCCGTAGGTGAGTTATAATCGAATTCAGCCTAATTTTCACCCGAAGTAGAATGTCTAGCATGCTCGGGTACTTGGTCAATAATCGGACTGACCTCGTGTCAAAACCTCTCACGGATTCCCTCGCCCTGGGCGAAAAACCAATTATTACTAATGATTGATTTATTAGTCGCCTTCGGGTGTGCTGAATTTTATTAGCGGTAAATAAGAGTGTTTGATGTTCAAAAGTTCGTTTAGTAGGATAGATTCCAATTTCAAAGCTCTTCAGAAATACCTTTGATTGGATTTGATGGTTTCCATATCAGTTTTCGGGCTGTCGACTGTTTTTCTCAGCCGTCGGGCAAAATTCGTCATCCCAATGAATTACGGCAGGAAGTGTAGAATACCACATTCTGTCTCAACGTCTCTTTTTGTTTCTTACTTCAAAGGTCAATCTTCTATGTTCAAGGTAATGTACAGCGGTGAGATTGGAAAGTAATGCAAATTATTGAACTGTCATTTTTTTTTATTTCTTGGACCACATTATACCTGCAGACGGCACACATCACCCATTTGTGTTCTATCCGAGCTACACAGTTGCCCTCCGGTAAAAGTATAAAAGCTTCACAGGCTGATCACCAGCTCGCCTGAAAAAGACCGCCTTCCCTTGTGAAAATGGTCATTGTGACACTCTGCTTGATTTGTCGGGTAGGTCATTGGTGCATGTTTAGTTCTTGCATACATATGAGAAATGGAAAAGCTACAGACGTGAGCATCCGCCGATGTCCAACCTTTGATAGATTTCCGTTTTTTTGGGGGGGGGGGCGGAAGGAAATTTGAACAAGAACGCTGGAAACAAATCGCTGCATATTTTAATACTCTTTTAGAAGACGTGAGTCAAAATTAAGGGAATACATATCTGCATTCTTCCGATCTGAGCAAAATATAACGGTCAGTAGAGCCTGCAAAATCCCACTGTCCCTGGCCGAGGCTGGCTTGAGATGACGAAGCACGGGTGATTTGAATCTTAGTTTCGCTATTTACACTAATCCTGTTAACAGGATAAATTCATCCAAAAGAGGATTTCGTTCGCTTGGTCACCTCAAAAAGGTGGACACTTCATTGAACTATCTAGAATACATAGAATTGCCAAGTTCAGTAATAGACAGCCGCAAAATAATGGCACTCATTTCCTATTCTACCATGTATTGAGAAATACATTTGTAGGGACTAAATCTACAACATACATGGCGCAGGCTGAATTGATAGTATGAGTTACGGTAAGGCCTAAATGGAGGAGCGCCGATAGAAATCCATCGTTAACTTTATGAGCGTGTGCGATCTGAATCAAGACCGGTGAGAGAAAATAATTAACACCGGTACAATACAGCACCACGAAAGGCCGTAAAATCTGTATCGACCGCAATATCAACTTCTTCGTTAATTTGGGTTTTTGGCAATTAAATGTGATTTACTCGCTCGTTTGTCCCCGGAGATAGCAGCAATGATGTGCAGAATAGATCGCCATTATGAGTGACCTGTCCGGAAACAGTCGATACATAGACGCCAATATAGGTGGCGACCGAGGGGATGAAGAATGCTGGTTTGCATACAATGAGCCATCAAAACATTCATTACGCCTGGAAATCCAATCAATAAACCTTCTGTTATGTGTTCAGGTTCGCCTAACATTACGTTCGCTACATAGATAGGGATGATGTTTTTTTTAATAAAAGTCTTGACGTACAGTTCGGTGTGAATCGATACGCAGATATAGCGGCGACCGTACCGGGGGCAGCGAATGCTTGACTGCATACAATTTCCGTTATGCGTGTGTGTGTTAGTCAAAGACTTCATTACTCAGCGCCGAGTCTTTCCCGTGGGGCAGAAAAACTCTGCTGCAGACCAATTTAGATGACACAAAGCGGAGTACATGCTGTATTTAAGGACACTCAGTTGCCTTATTGAGCCCATTAAAGAATCAACGGAACGCATCATAGCGGCGTTGTTAAAGAGCTTTTCCATTATTGGTCAATATACATTACGTATGGGGGAAAACTCAATTGAGGTATTGCATTGACTACTTGAAGCCACATAGACGAGTTTCTAACAGCTAGAAATGCCCAGAGAGGCTATAGAAGCTCCTGGAAGACCAATGGTGGCGTCCCAGGCAGGACACCCCATGTTACTGTAATAGACGTTAAGTCTTTTCACCTGCATGCATTTCACAAAGTGTCTCGAGAAAAAAGAAATAAAAGGAAGTAGTATTACTAAGGACCAGAGATGACGATACTAGCATTCTTTGTCTTTCTGAGTCACAAGAAAAAAAGATTTTGAATGCAGACCTTTCGCAGTCTAAAAGTCTATGGATGTTTCCAGAATGCTGAGGCAAATTTGCACACAGCAATCGTGTGTTGCAACGGATGTTAAGAGCGTTTTGTCAAGGGTCGAGACTTACAACCATGGCCTTTGGGCGCTTTTGCTTCCCCGCTAAAATGTGTGTACTGGGGTGTGTCGCTGGTAGTGCGTAGAGCGCTGGCAGATAACGTTTAGAGGCAACCCATCGCTGCTAAATATACGGCAAGGAATTTCCTCGGGTTGTGGGGGTCAGGCGTGACAAATGCAACCTTCTAGATTGGATTTAACCATAAAATCCCTCCAAGCACAGACAGTTCTTGGGTTAAAAGCATCCATATCACACGCTACTGATCATGAACAATTATGTACGAGGGAAACGATATTTCAGAACAAGCTTACTGTAGATGATTGTGTAGACCAGCGTCACAGGCATACAGATAAGAGCCACCAGCAGATCTGCCAAGGCCAAGTTGAAGATGAAGAAGTTGGTGACGGTGTGCAGGTTGCGGTTCTTGGCGATGATGGCGCACACCAGCACGTTTCCTGTCACGCACATGACGAAGACGAGCACATACCCCAGCACGATGACCACCGTGACGCCCAGGTCGTGCTTCAGCGGCGGCAGGCGCTCGTCGGTAGCGTTCCACGCGCCGTCTATGAAGTCGGAACCGTTGCTTGAATTCTGCGCTTCGTCCATCTCCACTTCTGACATCCACCTGCCCAAAAAGAAGTCAGTTCGGCGTTAGGTTACGGCTTTCTCCAGACAAATATTCATTTTTGATTGAAGCTATCATCCGCATAGAATTTTCGAAATCACCGGCCTAACGTTTTCTCCTATCGTCAATCATTGCCATTCAATTATAGGAGCAAAATTACCGAATCAATAAACTTCCAACTATCAGCAACGCCTAGTCTCATCAAATCCACACTTCGGACAGCGTCAAAGCGTGACGCTCGTAGGGAATGGTCGATTCTTACCTCAGACGAATGTCACGAATCTCTGATTGCGGCTCCAGCGGGTCTTGTAGGGAACTTGTTGCATGTGGGCTCTCCGTTGCAAATGCTAGAATGTCCAACAGTCCACGCGCATCCAGCGTGCCCGATTACAAGAAATAACCCGTAAGATATTCTTATATAAAAGAGGGCGGTCTTACCCAACCAGGGACAACCGCAGCCTGTTGATTATAGCTGACCATAAAAGACACGCCGACCAATCAGGAGAGTTGCCTTGAATACTAGAGCTGTCATTGGTGCGCGGGACAATGACGTGTTAATTTGTGGCTGTACGCGAAAGCAAGCTACAGTGGCTAGTGGGTGGGGTACATGGAAGGCCAAGGAAGGATCGTGCTGGTCGTTTTTTCTTCTATTGATGATATTGTTCATTCTCACTGATTCTCTGTCTACTTACTTTTGCACATGATTTCATTTTTCGGTATCATTTTGGAGCACTTTCACCTCCTCCACCAATCCACACAGCAACTATCTTTCAGGTCACACCCCAAATAAATGTTAGAATATTGACGGTACTCTCCTTGACGCCCTGAGTCAAAGACGTTTCCCCTACTTTCCGAATGTTTGTCTGGGTGCCAGTATAACTAGAAACATCTGTAGATAATGGCTGGTGCTCTGCATTGAAGAACACAAATACGGAGTACTGTTATGAATACAAATTTGCCTTTCACGAATCGTCACGCAGGGACCAAAAGGGATTAAGCTTGCGGATCCAAAATTGCCGTGTAACAGATATGGGTGTCGCAGCATATGGGAACAGTTTGTTTTGCAAAGGAAACCAACCGCTGAAGTGGTGCATTTAAAGTTCAAACTGTCGGCTGTGAATGGGCGCCATATGGTGCAAATCGACATAAACATGCGCCAAACAACTTTGAAAACCTTCTTATGGCCGAGACGGAGCGAAACAATGGAAATAATATCCTGGCGCCGAAAGTCGTTCAAACGTGACCGAAATATATATAACATGCGGTTATAAATATGTCAGACACGCATTTCGCTCAGACAATGTAAACATCCGATTGAATGACATGCGATATGGTTCTAAGTATATATCGGATCAGGAAAAGTTACTGATTAAGTGTCCTCATGTAATTCATAGTCTGGTGATGCTGATGCAATACATCGTTAGAAGGGAGAGACCCCAGAAATAAGAAGACAGGGAAAGAAAAGAGGGGAAGTAGACAGAGAGAGGGAAACCTCGCTAGTAAAAGTACTTACTGAGCATTTTTTTTTCTATGCTTGGCTTAGCATGCCTTAGCTTAGCAGCTGACCCGTATCTATATAGTAGGGCGCTGGCGAGGGACACTAAGGTGGCGATTGATACAAGTCTTAAATTTAGTCCACTGTACACCTAATATGCTACATAGACGCTCCAAAGTTACTGTTTCCTTTACCATAAGAATGTGTTAAAGGTGAGACTAAAAATGTACTACCGTCTTGTACATTCAACGAAGGCAGCTGTGTTGATAAGGTCTATTTTGGCACGGTGATTTTGGTCAGAGGTTTGTACATATCGGAATAGAAATTACCCATATGTCTGTACATATCGGAATAGAAATTACTCATACTGGGTGATTTTATGCCCTGTCTGAGTTGAGTAGGGCATGACGAAGCAGACGTTGACAAGCCTCGTGCCTTTGTGACATTTTTGTGTATCGCCGAATAGACCAGATGATACGAACATGTTCACTTTGGAAAATCAGTGACCTGCGTCAACAACTAGAACCATGATGTACCACCGGTACCATAGAACAGCATACCTAAAAAATGATCAAGAGATATCAAGCTATCATTCTATGATACTGGACTGAATATATAAAGGGTGCGCTACGAGACCATTTTTTCCAGGTTTCTCCTCCTGGGCTATAAAGGGAGGTCATCACAAGGTAGCTTCTAGTTTGAGAAAAAGGGGTAATGGTGGTTAATGGCACCAGCCAGGAACAGGGAAAGGATGTCACGCCGTCATATAACATACCGTCATATGTGTGGCGACGCGAGATTGCATCTTACAGGGAATTGTCTAACCGAAAGAGACGATAGGTTACAGAAATCTACCTTCTAATGAGATATTCCAGTACCTATATATATATATCTCGTCCCGTACCACGCAACAAGCCAGATCAGGCCATGATTTAGCTCAGTAACTCCATTAACAGTCTCCTGCTTGCTGCTAGCTCGCAGGAACGGAATGAAATTCCAATTTTCCGCATATTAGTTGGACGACCTTCAAGGCTTTGCGTAAATGGCATGTGCAAACTGTCCCGTGCTACGTGGAATGTGTAAGGTTCTTTTCAATTGTTGGGATGAAAGTTCATGTCTCTTTTTTTTACTTCACTTTTAGACCGACAAGGACGACGTGGCACTCAAGTTTTTCATAACTAATTTTAACAGTGCCACGTACAGAGAACAATAACCCATTTTTTCACCTGGATGGAGTGAGGAAAGTCGTGTTAAGTGCCTTTCACAACGGCACAACATCGGTGGCGTCGGGGGATTCGAACCCGGAACCACTGGGTTCTGGGCCAAACATCCTACTGTTACGGCACACGACTTGACAAAGTGAACGAAACGACAGATCAGAAATTCCAAACGTTACACCATTTCTTCACGACGGTTTTACTAAAGTGAAAAGGGGATATTGCTGGCTCAGCACATTTGTTTATTGTTTATTCTTGTTTATAAACAATAATCTAATAGCACATATTCATATGTCCTTATTTGGTATGGTCATACTTTCTAAAGTATGACCATACCAAATAAGAACATATGAATATGTTGATGCTTCACATGTCCATACTTAAATCAATACGCGGCAATGTGAAAACAAAATAGATAAATAAGTGGAATAAATCTATTTCCAACCACGTTCTATATATAACGTTACTGAACTATCCAACCCAGCGCTAGTTCGTATGGGTTAGGGTAGGCGTAACGTTACATTATACTTGTATGGTACTGTAAGAGAAAAGAATGCACTGCATATTTCAATTCCGTTACTTGTTTGTGTTTTGATATCGTTTACGTGTTAAAGAAGTACATCTTCGTACATCAGAATCACAGATAGTGTGTCATTGATTGAAATGTATCACATGGTCACACGAACAATGTGCTAACCTCGGTAATTGCAGACGTTACACGATAACTGCACACATACAGACGAAAGAATCGAGTCATAAAACCCCAGGAGGTCTAGCTTGTTTACCAATCAAACGGCCCATAAAAACTGGCAACTGCCAGATTAATTTGAAGCTAAGAGTGGCAACGTTATAATGGAGTACCTACCAATTGAAACTTACTGACAAGTTTACTGTTCAATAGCAACCGCCACATTCATTAGTGGTCATAACACTGACTTTGGTGAGTTTTGTGAGCAAATTCTAGAATGAGTCAGTATGATGCCGCGTTTGATGTGAGATCTGATGGCTTTTTGAAACCTACGTTCTTTCTAAATTTCATTCAACCGCTAAGTGATGCCTTGCTATTTCTCGGTTCAATGAAAGGACAGAAACAGAACATCTAGACTCATTAATTAATCTGTATGTTTATTCATTTTCATTTTCAATGACTAATGACCAGATATGTATTGGCACAATCACTTGTCCCCATTTGTTATGTTTTGTTATTTTATACTGTTTCATAAGTATGTACCATTTTTATAAAGTTTGGTATGACTCAATGCGCCTTTTGTCCAGAGGTGTCCTACACGGGAGTTGAACTCGGGCCTTCTGGTTCCAAGTAATCAGAACCAGATGTGGTAAGTAACAGAAGCGCAGACCACTACACCACAGGGACACCTCCGTTTGTGCGCATTACTAAAGTTGTAACATAACGATATATGACTTCAATCTATTGAGGTACGACGACAAAAACAGAGTAACACAATAGATATCAAGTATTTGACATCTTTACGAACCAATTAAGTCTGGCGACGATTAAACTAATGGCAAGGCGTGAGAGGCAATTCTACGCAACCGTCAATATCTTCTATAACAATATATGTGATGACGTTAAGATATCCAGAGATGCATTTCACTTCTTGTACTTGCACGTAAATTGGTAGTCTCTACCAGACTAACTACGCCGGCTATAGGGAGAATGTAAATTGATAGTCTCTACCAGACTAACTACGCCGGCTATAGGGAGAATATTCGCCAGGGAAGTTTGGCCACCAGAGGACTTCATTTGTAAGCGAGGTTAGTATGTTCGATATCCGCAGAGGAAATATACTAGTATACCTTACCGCTAATTATTCCTTTTTTTCTTCAAATTTTACGATCTATACCCCCGTAGGAAGGCCTGGTGAAAGCTATAAATTGGGTCTTTTTGTTGTTTGTCAAATGTTTCAAGGGTTCAAAGTGATTCTTAGATTCCTTAAACACCGAGTAGACAAACAGTATAGGACTGCTATAGATTTCTTCCAGGCAAAAACACGGGTCTTGTCAAGTCAGATTGCTCTCCGCCTCTTGTTTGGTTGAATAGAGAACCGGAAATTAAAGACACGAAATCATGACCCCTTAATTCCTTTAACCGTACAACAAACTGTTTATCAGTCGTCAGACTCAATATCCGTAAACTCACAATATTTGATAAAAATGTCAGTCCGAAACCTTTCCTGATCATAAAATGTCTCCGAGCAACAGATTTCGACTTAGACTATCGCTCAGATCAAATGCGGGCGGTCAGTGAGTTATGGGTTTAATTTCGAACCTGTTTGGGGGAGAAAGCCTATCAGTGGAGCTGTACAATACAGACGTCACCGCCCGAGGTGCTTTTAATTTGGCAGAGCCTCTGGCACAAATGCTTTGTAATAATTTCCTGTCCCTCCGTAAGTCGTCTATTTTATAGGGTCGATGACAATAGCCCGAAGTGAGTTCCGAAATATCGAATGAGACAGCTGGAAAGTAGCTTTCAGAACCGCTTAGTATGCTAGTCTACAGCTACATACCCAAATGTTTGTTTATCTATGGTTTATTTACACATAAAAGAAACGAGTCATTTGATAACAGCAGGAAAAAGAACATACAGGAGAGACTAAAAACCAGTATAAGCTTTTTCGAGGGTCTTCCCCCAAACTGAGATACAAGTAATAGGTATGATCGGAACAATTACTGTTGATAAAAACATACATACATTAAGCAAATAAGATTAAACAAACGAAAAAAGCAAATAGTTATAGACATAGAAGAAAATATGGAAAACCAACGGATTAGCTAGGTAATGAAATAATACAAACAAATAGCATACCAAATGTAACAGAAGTTAAAGAAAACCAAATACACTGTCAAAACCGATTAATCAGCAATACAACGTAGATGTAACAAATGCCAAATATTTTCATAAATATGATATTAAAAACAGTTTTAAGGAACACTTCAACCTAGGTACAATTTAGGCCACGTGAACGTCCCATCCATAACAACCCCGAATATCCAAAAATAGGTAAATATATAAAAGACTTTTGTCACTCGAAAAAAATACTGAAACTAAGGATTAGCCCCATTCGATTGTAACACTTTATCAAAGACTTATGCTAGCCTTTATTGTACTAGTAATTAGGATGCCAAGTTTTAGTCTATACCTCTATTTTGTATTACTGTTTTAATAGTTGTTGGTATACATTGCATCGTGTACAAGTGTCGTGCACTGAAGTTCTTCTTCCATTCTATACGTGCAATGGGTAAGTAGAGAGAGGGAGTAATCCCTTTACACTACTTGGCATATAACACTGGATGTAGAGAAGCAACAGAGGTGTGCATGTTAATGGGGTAGGATTTCCCAGTCTCCTCCTGACTTGACCTTTTCTACACCACTTCAATTCGAAATATTGGTGAGTGTTGTTCCTATGGGAACAGTTACAACTTACAGCAGTGAAACATTCGTGTGCAATCATGGAATGGCCTTGGTTTTATCAGATTGCTTGGGTTGCTATGGAAATAGTGAAAATTGTCCACATGGCAAATGTTCACCTTATTTTTCATTATTTTTTATTCTTTATTGGTATTTCAAAATAAAGTTGTACATTCAAATAATATACATAAGCTAGATATACATGGGTGACAAAAAAAACCTAAATAAATCCAGGACATTGTGTACAGAAGTAGTACAACAGAAACAAATTTATTTACCTTATTTGGACATTCAGTTTCTACTATTTTTTCCAGCAACCCAAGTAGTGTGGTAGAGACTATAGAATTCAGGGGGGGGGGTCAGTAGTCCACCGACAACAGATAAACAAAACTTTCCGTTGTTTCTATCATCATCACCATGTGATTCTCAACCCTACTTTCATTGTAGTGTGAAGAAATACATACAGTATGGGTACGTATGACCTGTATCTGGGTATTACGTGCATTGATAGTAAAGCGAGAAGAAATTGAACCTGTACATAGTGGTATTAATCAGTCTTAAGATGTAGTAAGATATCACGTTTTGCTATCACTTTAACCATTCTTCTGCTTTTCACCATGGCCTGTACTTAGCCCATAAGAGCATAAACGTACAATAAAGTTTTTTCATTTATTATTATGTATGGCAAAGAAGATAACGATAAAACTTAATCCCAGAAACAAATATTCCTGCAATCCCATCTCTATTCACGGCGGTTTGATCGGCTCGAAATGACCTGTTGCAGGCTCAGACCCCGGTGATTGACAGATCGATATTCCCGGATTACCGCTGATGGACGCCCGAGTGATAATTCTCACTTCACGGCGGCTCCGCCCGACCTCTCTCCAGACAAATTGTCTGGATAAGCGCTCCTGTAGGGAGAAACTAATCTGGCAATATCATAAATAGTCGGATAAAACACCCCTGTCAGAAAGTCCTAGGGAGCACACCCTAGCCAAAAAAATATGTACCTGTATATATTTGTGAAGTTGTAAATGTGTTGTTGTGCATGCTATGTACTGATGTATGTTTGAATACAGATGTTTTAAAAGATAGATCGATAAACAGTCGGATTCAGACACGTCAAGAGTAAAACACCAGACATTGTGACCAGTGTGTGTGTGTGTGTGTGTGTGTGTGTGTGTGTGTTCATTCGTGTGTGTGCATTTTTCTGTCCATCTTTAAAGTCGCCGCGCCGCTAATATCCTGTCTGCCAGTTTTCTCCCAATGGAGTCAACTTCGCCGGTGAATCGCTCTGGAGCCCCGGACCCAGATGAGATCCTGTACACCGGCCTAAGAACCTTGACGACTACAGTGTGAAAGATGTCGGTTAGCTTGAGGAACGAATCCACTCTACTTATACCGGTTTTCTCCCACGCAGTTCGCTACACAGAGCCGCGTTCTCATCCTCGGCGACTCAACCTTGATCTGTCCTTCCTGGAAAATCGCGGTAGGAGAACGATTCCTGCAAAGCCCACGTTCCGAGGCACGGCCGGGTGAACGCCCTCTGAGAGTTGGAATGTCGAGATAGAAAACCGCCGTAAAAAAACGCCCAGTATTTGATTGCTCCGAGAAAATTTGGGAAACTCCATCCTATTTTTTTTATTAAATTAAATCTTCAATTAAAGAGGAAAATTAGATGTTGGCGGTAGACAATGCCGTGTAGAGCCAGGCTGATTCCTGGACGACATCTGGGAAATCTAAGAACAAATCCGCAGTCATGGTGCGGTTCTTCCATGCAGAACGAAAGTAAATGAAGCACAAATGATGCATGGGGCTTCTTTCATTACGGGTTGCCTTCCGATTCTACCCTATAAAGATTTAACTTTGTTACTGTAGTGATCTGCCTGTATTGGTGGTCCACATGATATATCCTGGTAAAGAAGGGAATATAAGAGACATCTATAGAAAGTTTAGCATAGACATTTTAAGGCTTTATGGCAGACACAACTTCTCTTTGTTCTCTCCATGGAAAAGTAAATCTACTCCAATCTGGCAAACTTTTTCGAGTTGCCCTGAACTTTTCCTTGAGGCATCTAAAAGTAATTTGGGTCTGTATGGCATCGCAACAGCAAAGTACTGTCACTTAGGATGTCACACCATGCGCATGCATGTCAGCAGTCGGGTTGGGCTAATGGGTCTGACAAGTGATTTAGAACTCAGACTCTCAGAGAATCCCAAAGCTTGAGCGACGTTTGCGTTGAGCTGTGGAGTGTTGCTCAAAGTTCGAACATTTGCTAGCTTTTTGTTCCATGTTTCTACCGTACTGTAAGATGAAGTACGGTGTCGTAGTTCTGAATCCTGGTGTCAGCAGTAGCTATACTTTATAGCTTACAGGGTAGACGTTGTAAGGCAGCAATTCCGTCGTCAATGAAAGGCACTTAAACTCGAACATGTACGTTTCCTGGAACGTTTCTCATTGTCAAGGCTGTGTGCCGAAACTCGCCAATCATGTCGTGTAAACGTTGCCAACCGTGAAAACACTCGGTCTGCCCGAACCCACTGGCTTTATTAGTTTCAGGCTAAACTATAACAAGAAATAGACGATTTTATAGCTCCAGGAAATATTTATAGAGTTTGTTGATTGAATTTCTCAGTGCCATATCCCTAGCCTTACCAGCAGCACTATAACTGTTCATGCTCAACAAGTCCCGAGCCGACTAGCCTGATATCCAAACCTATCATAACTGCCGAATCTTTTCGTTCTCTTCACAAATAGCTATTTGCGAAGTGGGCGAAAGAGACTCGGCTGCTTTAATATCAATAGGCTTTTATACCAGGCCACGAGCCTGCAAGGTGTTCCGAATTGAGGTCATTGACCTCACCATGCAGACCAGCTATCTATGGACTATATCACACTACTGTCAGCCTGCAATACTGCAGTACCTGAAGAAGCAGCTAGAGGACCAGAATCGCCATGTTTCTTTGGGACCCCAATAATTACCCCCATGCTAAAATCCAAGCAAATCCATGGAAAGGATCTCGAGTCATGATAAGTGCGAACACACTTATGCTTGGGTCACATTTCCCAGCCGGGACCCGGCCGGGCTGTTTGCGGAAACGAAAAATTAAAATGTATATCAATAAATATGCACAAGCTATACTCTTGAATAATTTTTGGTACATTTTGTGTTTTTTGTTGTCTTTTATATCATACTTTTTGTTCCCAAACACTGCCCGGTCGGGCCCCGGATTGAAAATGTGACCCAAGCATAACACAACCAAAAACAATACCCACGTCGGAGGTGAACCTTCTAACGCTACGGTCACATTTCCAAACCGGGGCCCGGCCGGGGTGTTTGCGGGAACGGAAAATGAAAGTGTATGCCAAGAAATATACACAAATTATGCTCATGATTGATATTTTTTATGTTTGTGTGCTTTGTTGTCTTTTATGTCATACCTTTCGATCCCGCAAACTGCCCGGCCGGGCCCCGGTTTGGAAATGTGACCGTAGCATTACCGGAGGTAATGAGGGCCTGCACCCCCTCCCCCCAGAAAAAAATAAGCACTCGCAAAGAAACATAAAGAGATGTCCCTGTAGCTCAGCTGGTAATAGCCTCATAGTAGCTCCTGGTTCCATTTAGTTGTTAACTGGGAGACTCAAGTTCAATCATGAGAAGGGCATCTCAGTTGGGGTTGCACCCGTCTTTCGGAAGGGGCGTAAAATGGCGGTACCGTGTTCGAAAAGGTGCTTCGAGCATGTTTAAGGAGAAGGGCTAGCAGCCCCTCCCTGTGAAAGATACCCTACAATAGAAACAGCAAGGAAACTTTTTGACCTATGAGCCACTAGGCACTACAAGGTGAACAACAACAACAACAAAGATACGATAAGACATCTTCATTACGTGATTGAGAGTTCCGTACAGATACCAGTCGTCGTCTGAACCATTCGTCACGTCGGAGATAGAGAAGAGCACCACTGACAAGTTAATGGAAGTACAAAGTCGCCGGGTTTGAAAAATGAGGGTGAACACACTGTGCCAGGATAACATGGCCGCAACTTCTAAATACTACCATTAGACGAAGTGAAGGCACGTTTGGCAGCCACTGTCGGGCGGCATCAGCTCAGAACATTATCGGATCAACATGACAAGAAGCCGCCTGCAAATTCGTCTCTTCCGTGATGGCTTGATGTAACAATGATCGCCGTAATGACCAGGATAACAGAGGACGGCGTGTCTTTTGATGGATCTACATCTCCTGAAATGCTGTTTGTAACGTCAGCAAACAACTTCCGAAAATAATTTCATCAGGTTGGTAGAACATAGGATATTTGGAGTTTCTTTTATCACAACCAGGTAATCTTACCTGCTGACGTTTCGGTGTGCAAACAAGTTTGCATTGACGGTCAGCAAACAAGTTTGCATTGTGCAAGATTGTACCTTTATTGCGAAACAATTGTACAAGGTACAAAGTATGGCTGGTACATAACTACAGTTCTATATATATCTTAAGGCTCATCTCCCTAATACAAGAGTGTATAGTATGGGTTTAGAATGGGTTCTTACAATCATTGGAGGGATTTCTGTCGTCTAGGCATTCTTTGATACGTTGTCCGATGTATACCATGCAGGGGTTGTCACATGTCAATATGTACTTAAGTTTGCTATTTACGTCCGTTGAACAAAACAAAAACACGTAATGGCGGTCTACTGCTAATATGAATTCTGGTGAAGGCGAAGTGTAGTACCAGGGAAATCTAAGTGCCCGAGTAAATAAAATATAGAGCTCATTTCGCTTGGGTACAATACGTCATTACCAGCGTAGTTATTACGTGGGTGGAGCTGGAATCGACCGCCGGGGACGGAGAGATACGTGACTATCAAAGACCAAGGGAAGGGTGGAATGGATGTTGTTTGCTCTTGATTAAAGTTAGTAGAACATAACGTCCTTCGAGGCACCGAAATAATGGCGGTTATGCATTAGACAGTCTGATACGGCGTGCCCACTGTATAACAGGCGACGCCATAAATCCTGAAAATAACTTGTAACCCGGAAAACTTTATTTTTTAAAGTAGATTGTCTAAATGAATTGTCTACAAGTAAGATATAACAAAAGTTTATCAATATATAGGTAACAATTATATGTCCCCAGGGACATGGGCAGTTCTGCAGAATTCTGAGAACGTCAGGCAAAATTCATTCTGGGAATCTCAGACAGAATTTGGGCAAACGATATATTATATAGAAAAGAGACGTTTCCCTTTTAGTTATTTGTATTCTGCATCATGATGTTACATCATCAGTATCAAATAATGGCATTGTCTGCCCAAAAAGAATTTCTTGAAGTTTTTCGGATTTAGAGTGTCTTTCCGGATCTGTAGTGCCACTTGGTTTATGTTAATTACAATTTTTATTGACACAACAAAAGTACAGCGATTTTCATAAGGTCTTCTAGAACTCTACATGCAAACAACAAACAATGGGATGCAAAATAATTAACCTACATACATACAAGTATATGAATAATTGAGCATGTCGAGTTTAACCTATCACTTACACCACTAGTTCTAAGATCTAATCATTCTTTGATATATTTACCTATTTGTACACAGTAAGTGTTGTGTCCTTCTAGAATGTAGTTGAATTTATCTATAGGATGGAAGATGTATATTCCTAGCGTCACCTCGGCAAAGACCCAATGTAGCCAATGTTTGTTCGGCTGATGACATGGCACATCGCTACCCCATGGCCGCAGGTGCCGCGAGCTTCACACTTAATTGCATCGAAGGCCAACGTTGACGATATTGCTGCCGGGTTCTGACGTCACGGTGTCGTGTGATATGTCATCCGGAACATCTACAGAGCAATTTTCCAATACCGTAACGACCAGGGAAAGAGCAGAACTTTCTGGAAAGTATAACCTTTGTCATCACAAATCATGGAACCATTACTCTCTACCATGAGATTGTCTCAGAATTGAACATCGTCTACCAAACCATGAAAACGCGGCTTTGTTAAAGTAATATTGGCATGGAAAGTAAAGCTAGGGTAGATTGTTCTCTTGACCCAAGCCAGTTATAACAAATATAAAGATAACTTTGACCTATAAAAGTATCATTCGTCATATAACAATGTATTGAATTCAATGAACCGAATCATTGTGTTGGCTAAGGAAATGAGAGCAATTGAATTGTGCTGATAAATCTCAATACATACCTTTTGCCCTTGTGCACTCTGCTCCATATACAAGTGCAATAAGATAACATATAACATATACTTGTATGGAAGAAACAGTAACGTACACTAAGCACCAATACTAAATACAATACAGCTGATAAGAAGTAAGTGTTTCATTACTATGAACTTTGCTTCAATCTAGACATTTTCTATCTTGTATAGTCTTTTGGAAGGCAGGCTATTTCTGACAAAAGTAGAGATCTTAAACGAAAAGGCATGTCCTAAAGCTTATGAGTCCGAAGAAGCTAAGTTTACGAACTTTTCAATTTTCAATTTGCATTCTCATTGTTTTGTTTTCATTGTCAATGGCAGTTATCTCAGGTCATTTATGATTTCCTTGGGCCTATAATTGAGCTCCAATTACGAGGGGAAGAATAGAGGAATAATTTAGGATGGCGTTTTCATGACGAAACGAGGTTGCACAATTCAATCAAACCAAACTATCCTTTTTACTGTATCTTGTAGGGTGGATGACTTACACAACGACTTTCGATAGATACATGAGTTGTTTTTCTCCCTTTTCACACATTTTCTCGCCCACGAGCACACAATTAGCTTCAACAAGAGACACCTCTCTTCCTGTCTATTCACTTTTCTTAATTATCCCGGTATAACATGTATGCGATGACGTCTACAAGATACGTGGCTCATCCTGTTTATTCACTTTTTTGATTATCCCAGTGCGACATATATGTGGTGACGTCATGTTGCTAGGCGACTGACGGAGATAGCGTCGTCTGTAGTGTTCACTTCCTCTGGATTGAAGAATACACCTACACTCAGTTCTGAGACATGCAGGGAAACGAGTCTTAATGACGTACAATCTAGATTCTGCACATTGCTTCGTGGGGTTAATAGGTAGTTAAGTGCACGTCTTCATCATTCATTAAAGCCAGGTATTAGCGCTGCTCAGCCCCAAAGACTATATGCCTAGTCTGCAATGATGTGGTCCGCCAAGCTCCATTACTTTCCATTTGGTGCGGGTTAAGACTAATCCGTTCAAGCTTCGCTGCCACCTTTGAACTGTCTCTGGAGGTAATGGAACATAAGATGGAGCTTCTATCCCGAATGACAAACGGAAAATGGCGAGTGAGCCTGCCGGTGAATAGTCTTAGTACGAGCCTCTGGAGTCAGATTGTCGAGCACAAAGGGAATTGGAATCTCTCCGTGTCACATGTATGCATATCTGACCTTGAAAAGAAACCTGTGTCTTACTCACGCTACGAATGTTTTGGAAGGAAAGGACAAGGTGATCTGGGTAAAACGTTGGAAAATGAGAAATGATGTTATTTTCATGACCACAAGTTTATCCAGGTGAACGCATTCCCTGTCCCTGACATATCACCTACATCCCAGTGATATACACAGTTTTCACAAAATAACACATTTGGGGTATCAAGAACGCAGTTTCAAGGCCATTGGTAGTTTTTTTTTCAGACGTCACAAGGGAACTGATGTTGAGGAAAGAGCGAAGTATGCGTTGTACCTGCATATTTATAGGTTCCCAATCTCTTCCACCCACTCTTAGACTCATCCACAAAAGATTCCAGTAAAATTGCTAAAACATGTTCTAAGCATCGTCACGTGTCCCGTAAAGTTAACGCATTTGGAGGTAATAGGCAGCAGTGAATAGGCAGCAGTGCAGTATTGACTAAGCAGCTGTCAATAGGCAGGAAAGTGAAGAGTAGTATAAAATGGTCAGTAAGGCCCCCATTCCACTAGATGACGCTCTCGCTGAGCTCTCGCTGCCACCAAAATCGAATTTGTCTAATCATTGATTTCATAATGGGAATGTCATGCAAAATGTAGAAATATGACTGAAACGACGACGAAACCCATGAAACGTATAAAGTTTCGCTTTTTTATGTATGAAATTTGTTGTGCGCTCTGTTAAATGTGAGGTCAAAGAGAGCGGGCGGCGCCGTCCTAGTGGAATGGGGGTATGAACGGATGGGAACCTCTAGGCTGAAGACCCGGGAGGTCTGATACGTTAGTCAAAGAAAACGACAGGAGGGCTGTTTATTAAATCAAATCAATTATGCCTGGCGCCTCGGTAGGCAGCACCATTAATAACGAGCCATCGCTACTAATATTTCGGGTAATAACGAAGTCCGTATTCCGTACAGTCACTCCGTCCTTCCTCATTAGGCATGTCGGGCATCACACACACCCAACCGTTAGCGTCGGTGATCAGTTTACTGACTGTTAACGAGTCAGAAATACACAATAAGGTATACCATAGAGTAGGTGACAACTTCAATGATGTACAGGAGGCCTGGGCGTACGTATGACCTTGTAGAGAGTCCCGTCTTTAACTGAACACGAAGGAAGGTGTACACACTTCGATGGCTGATAAGAAAACGGGATTTGATGGAGATGATTTGAAGACGACACAGAGAGGACCCACTGCTGTGGGGCAGATTGGATAAACGGAGTCGTGCGGCTGTTCTCTGATGTGAATAGCCAGGACCATGATGACTATAGAATCCTGCGTCATGATGAACTCACGCATGGTTCCTCTTACCCGCGGACCTTTCAGAAGGCGAGGGCAGCCATCATCCGGGGGCGAAATCTGTGTAATGAGATTCGAGATGTCCTGTTGTGTTGACTGTTTGAACCGCGGAAATGTTGCCTGGAAAAATTAGATTCAACAGTTGCGTCTCCGCTAAAAGGTATCAAACTTTCTTCGGCGCAGCTGGGAGAAGCAAAGTAGATTATTTGTGAGCTAAATCGGCAAGGTGTGATTTATTCATTTTCCATAGTTCGCCTTAATCCTGGTAAGATCCGTGACTATACCCCCCCCAAAACACCCTGTGGAAAACATAACAACTATCCATGGAAAAAAAGAAGCTATAAGCTGACTAATGTGTAAGACAGACAGAGGAAAACACAGTTATCAACCAATCTTATCACTGTGGGAAAGACTATATACACGTTTCAGATATGATTGATTTGTCAGTTGAACATGACAATTGTAGAGTAGATGGAATACAAGAGGGAGAGAGGGGGGCAGACAGAGACAGAGATAGATTGAGAAAGAGGGAGAGAGAGAGAGAGAGAGAGAGAGAGATAGAGATAGTGTGAGAGAGACAGAGAAACAGACACAGTCAAAGAATTGTCAAAACATCGCTTAAACAGAGATAACATCTGTGGGAAAGACTATACCACGTTTCAGATATGATTGCTTTGTCAGTTCCAGCGAACATGACAATTGTAGAGTAGATGGAATACAAGAGGGAAAACAGAGAGACAGAGAAAGAAAAAAATATGTAGGGAGAGAGACAGGGAAAAGAGAGAGATGGATATAGCCGGACAGAGATATATAGAGAGAGAGGGACAGACAGAGACAGAGATAAAGATAGAGATAGATTGAGAAAGAGGGAGAGAGAGAGAGAGTGAGAGATAGTGTGAGAGAGACAGAGAAACAGACACAGTCAAAGAATTGTCAAAACATCGCTTCAACAGAGATAGCATCTGTACATTACTGTACATGTACATCATCTAGATAAAGAAACCCACGGCGACCTTAGAGTAAACGTGAAGGATGAGTCAATAAAACTGGCCGCCATTGCCACCCAATGCAAGGCGGAACCACGCCCTATCTCTGTAGAGGATCTCCGTGTAGCAGTACCGTTTAAACTGACGGACTCACATCACAGGTTTCGTCCATTCTGCCCAAATGAAATTGAAGACGAATGTTACTTTATCATGGATTTTTCAAGATATGAGAACAAACGCTCAAAGCTATTCACCTTTATTTCCGTTTGTGTATACGACACGTGAAATCTCGACATGTTGCTCTATCCCATATGATTGTGTGCAATCAAACTCATTTGTATGCACCTATTCGTCTGTATGTATGTAACGGTATAGATGTAGTAGACCTTACGAAAGTCGCTGTGCTTTTGTCGTGTCAATAAAGATCTATCATCATCGTAATTGCTGCTGAAAGTTGAAGGTTTCTAATCGGTTAAGCAGTTATCAAATCAACGCACAAATAGAGACTCAAAACGCTGTTCCGTGGCAAACTATAAATTAGGGTTACATAAGTCATCAGATAACAGTCAAAGAAACAGTGCATGTGGACATTTCTAACCAAGACTGCATGTAGACGCTTTGTCATGGTCGATTAGGAATAAATTGAATTCATGGCACCGCAACGAGGTCTTTAGACGTATCTTTGTGGTTTCACCAGCCTGTACTGGTAGAGTTACAAAGAAATAGATGATCCTTGTGGCATGATGGCTGGCCAACCCTGTCAGTGATTGCATTAAGAGATCATGTTATTGTGGACTTCCTCATGTGGGTGTGATGATGCGGGTGTGCAGTCAGTAATGACGGATGATAAGATACTCAGGTAAGTACACGACTTTTGCAGAGGTCCAACATATTTTGATGAGCTAATACCTTCAATAACGTTCGTTCTGACCATTGTAGTGCCAAGTTTCGTTGCTTTTTCAGTAGCAGGGTACATTTGTACAGGGAGAGGGTTGCTAGCCCTTCCCCCATTAACGTGCTCGAGGCACCTCCTCGAACACGGGGCCCCCATTTTACGTCCCTTCCGTAAAGACGGGTAGACATCTCATAACCAATCTTCAATGGCGATAGGAAACAAATTGAAGAGAAATTCATGTTTGTACTCAGGACTGCAATGTGTCCCTTCAAATGAATTTACTCATGAATGGCGCAAGCTACCAACTTCCTGGTCAGACAATTATCAAGGAATAGTATCAAACCGTTTTTATATTTTCCATTGGCATAATTGTATCGTTAGTGAATGTTATGCTCGTGTACAAATGGCAAAGTTTTTCGAATAGATACACAACCCTTTTGGTACCTAGAAAAGTTATTTCCATGAAGTCCTTTGCTTGAAAATTATGATGAAGTATCCTGGCGAACTTTAGCTAGGGTTAAGCAGTGAGACAACATGCTGCACGAACGTACCCTGTTGAGATGCACACAACAGCCCCACGCTGTGTAGACAGTAGGCAATTAGTTAGACAGGATATTGGCGAAATCTAATGAAAAGCATACTGAGTTATATCAATAACGTTATAGGCGACGTCTATGTATCAGTCTAAAAAGATAATTTTCTTGTCAGCCAATTTTTCAGAAGGTGACATGAGCTCCTAGACTGACGCTGCTAAACTATCTTATCAACTCAGACCGGAAGAAACAAGTCTAGTCTGTAATGAAATAAAGGTGATGACATTTGTCACATTATTTCTTCAGCAGAGTCTAGAGTCAGTAAGCAATGATAAGACATTACATGTGGTATTCTCATACTGTAGACGTAACCACCTTGACAATCACATCACTTGTACCATGCATTTTTCAACACTACTACAAAATTGGGGGATGTCCCAATAGCTCAATTGGTATGTAGCAGCCTCAATCCTGAACAGGACATCTCGGTTGGGGCTGTACCCGTCTATTGGAAGGCACATAAAATGGGTGTCCCGTTCGAGGAGGTGCCTTAATCACGTTGAATGCAAAATATACCCTGCAAAAATATACCCTGTTACTGAAACAGCAAGGAAATTTGCTGCCCTTTGTGCCACTAGGCACTACACTGGTCTGATTGGAAGAACGAACGCTGCAAAACTGACATCACCGTCAAGTGGATTATAATATGTTGCATACAACTATGGTAGGACTTTTACAGCAAATCCTTAGGTGTGTTCCTGAAGTGGATGATATAGTTTTCAGATAGAACATAAGCATGAAGCCAAAAGTAGATTCCTAAAAGCAAAACATACCCTAAGTAAGTAAGCGTAGAATGTAGAATGTGCTGGCAAAAGTTACACACCTATTGTCAGGAAAGTTGCCTTACAAAATGGCACAATAGGGATTTTAAGAGTGTAGACAGTGCCGATAAAGCTTCTTTGAAATTAGACTGTTCTCGTCTCGCTCTGTTGTCCCTGTAGAGTGACTCTATGTTATTTCACTGGGGGTGTGTACAAAGCTATAGCCGCTTATCGTGGCCTTTGATCTTAAAAAGTGCAGCCCTAGGGTATGTCGTGAAAATATCGCCTACGCTTCACGCCCCGCAGCCTTCCAGGCGCCAGACGTTTTCATGTATTTTGCTGTAGCTGTGCCTGGAGATGGGCTGCTATCATTCTCTTCATCTTGTAAACAAATATTGCTGATCAAGTGGTCCTGAAGACAATTACATTCGGCACCACTCGTTTGGCTCCTTTGTAGAAGTAGAAAGCGAAGATGCCGCGAAGTAGTGTTTTAGTAGACTTCGGGCCTTCTGATGAAAGGCAGTCGCCGGTGCATTCATCAAAGCGGGCTCAGTTCCAACCACCGGGGCGCGCTACGCAGACACTGAAGGATGTGCTATATGGTTTGAATTGTGCCTTAAACTATAATTAAATGGATGCCTACAGTACTCGTGAGACACTAGATGTTGTGTTCACGTAGGCTCTGCTGCAGGGAAACGTGCGTTTTACATTCGAAAGCTGATATGGATAACATTTATATTAGTCACTTCTGATTGTATTAACTTATAGTTGCATATAGCCTTTAAAGTTACAATGCCTCTCACGCACATTTATTTCCCCAGAGCCTAGCCATGCGAACACAAATGTCCCCTTTTCACAACTCGTAGGTCCTTTTACTTGAATGTCACGATCAAATTTATAAATTTATAGGAGAATGGAATAAATGTACTTCGACTGAATTTATTTCATTACCATGACTTGAGAGTTTGGAAGACATTTTCTAATTGGGGAGTATATTGCATTGACTCATACCATCAGTAAGACTGATGAGCCAATTTCCAAGTCCAAAGCTCCAGTCAATACTATGAATGTAGTTTGGGACCTTTACTCACCCAATCGCTGACATTATGTCTTTTCAATTGTACGACTAATTTTTCAACTTCTAGAATTCAAATAACTCGGTTCCCTTTTGCTAGTGCACATACGATTGTCTCATCGAACGGCCGAATGGCTAAGCTAGTGGACACGAGATCGAGACGTCACGAGTTCTATTCCCGGCGTTTCTGACTGTCTCCTCGGGAAAGGCACTTTCCTCATTCCACCCAGATATAGAAATGGGTACCTGACTTCGGTTGGTGAGGTATAAGGCGGTGGAAGAAATGGGTTGGGCTCCGCCTTCCAATACTGTGTCGTAGACACAGTGGTAAACAACCTACCGCCTCAAGAAGGCCATGGACTACCTTTACATACCATTGGGTTACGTTTGTGATAAAGTATTGTACAATGTTCAAAAGGGTTTCCCCGCCGTTGAAATATAGCGACAGATATTTCTTCTTGTTGTCATGATGTCGAGTATATTCAGTCATCAGTACACCGAAAGGGAAATGTGTTATCTTGTCTTGTATAAGAAGCATAGTCAGCTGAAAGCACAGATAAAGTGGCTAACACGTCTCCTGACCTCATATGTCTATGACAGCGTTATATCATTCCGACAGGACAGGGGGATTTAACGCAAGCTTGCGGTGTCATTTTCAACTTGTCGTGACTGCAAGTCCGTCACTTTGATATCCTCCCTACACGTACATGTACATGACCTTCTAGGGCTCATGAAGGTCACAGAGACAGCTTCAGAGCAAATGCTACTGTATAAACATGCGCATATTACGATAGCTATTGTTTTTTTTTTCATTGGCTTCTCTAGTCTTAAAAGTAAACATTTCGGACACAAAACTCCTACAGTCTGATGGAAAACGCATAATACATGCTTGACAAATATTGACATTTCTATCCCCGGGGCTCTCTAATGCATGAATCACAAAAAAAGCTTTTACAGACTCTCATAAACTAAATGTAGCCGAAACTCTCTCGACATAGATCTTTGAGCTGCCTGAAGGTAATCTTCACATGATGTTTTTCTTTGCAGAAGGTTTTCATAACAAGCGTAAGAACATGATGAACGTTGTCATCTTTCAAGAGTCTGGGCCGTGAGGTAAATTTCCGGTATAGCCATCTTGACGCCTTGAACGTAGAATATCATACTGATGTAGCTAAATGCAGTGTGATACACATTGCATCTATATAACGTTGGGTAACATAAATTCGGGATTTTTCCGATAACGGTTGACTGAAATCAATCTAGCAGAACAATAAACCATCCTTTTTTTCTATTATTCTGTCAGTATCACGTACTGTCTTTGCACTAATCATATATATGGTAGATTTTGTCTCTAGTCGTGCTGACACCATAATATTTCAACTTGAAACTACCGTCCGCCGCACGCACAATGACGGTGCTGTCGGACAGGGGTGAACATTAATTCGGGAGAGAAGATTCGTCTTGAATATCTTACCGCTAATTACATTTTATACAGCAGCTATTCGTTCCATCCTTGGCTTGAGGAGAGTGCTATGGATATAGACGTGTCCAAGTAAAAAAAATACACGAAAAAAGTTTGCATTTCTAGCGGTATTACTGATGTTGCATCTAGCACATATCCCTAAATACCCCGTTTTCGAAAAATCCCGAATTTAAGTACCCCGCGAATTTATGTTACCCAACGTTAACCTATCCCTTGCCTTTTTGTTGAAATCGACGTTGTGTAATTCTTTTCAAAAGCAAGCTGTTATTAATTCACTCAGCGAAGAGCAGATAGGGGCAATAGAAAGTTGCTTTTGATAAGTTGCCTTTCAGTAAGGAAAAAGAATCAGCGAGGCGAAAGTAGGGAGGTATGATGCAGTTACTGTGGACGGTTATTCCGTAGGACATACATTCGTGTACTAATAAGAGCGTGTTATGCTTAGGTCCCATTTCCTAAGCGGGGCCCGGCCGGGCAGCTTGTGGAAGTGAAAAATATGATATAAAAGACAACAAAATACACGAAACGTAAGAAAATTACTTCTGACTAGAAATTTTGTATTTATTTGATATGCATATTTAATTTTTTGTTTTTTCAAACACCCCGGCCGGGCCCCGGCTTTGAAATGTGACCCTAGCATTAGGATGCAACATGAACCAAAATGGGCTACGGCTCGAAGGGAAGTAATTTTGTTCCAAAGTTCCGTCGTTTCTCTTTCCTTGTCACTTGGAATCTGCAATTCATTAGAGAGATGAAATGAAAATGTCAAATTCCATCCGCCACATTCCAAGTTGTTGTAAGTGTTGGTTACTATGAACTATAATGCCTTTCCTTCACAGTAAGTAACGTATCGGTTCACAAGGGACTCTGTTTTGGCATTTCACCTTTCCTGAATGTGCCTGCGCTCCTGGTGGATGTGACATTGGGTTACGCAATTCTTCATGGCCGTTGCTGAGGCCTTACCCTTTAGATTGGAAGCGACATTACAAGTTTTAGTACCGTCGTAAATCAAAGCGAAACAGACTTGTGACCAACGTATTCTCTACACTGTGGTGGCGACTAATTTGGACAAAGTAATGGACCACTTTTTCAGTCTTGAAAGGCAAGGAAATTTGGATAAGGATAGTGACAGTTGGTCTATACCGTGGAATGTACTGACGGTGTTTCTGTGCCCAGTATTTCAGTGTATAGTGGGGTCGTGTGGCGTAACGGCAGAACCCAGCGGTCCCGCGTTCGAATCCCCTAACCAATGTGTGCCCTTGGGAAAGGCACTTGACACGACTTTCCTCACTCCGCTCAGGTGTAAAAAATGGGTTATTGTTCTCTGTGCGTTGCACTGTTAATATAAGTTATAATACTGTGCAGTGCCACGTCGTCCTTGTCTGACCAAAAGCAAAATGAATTAAACAACTCAGTGTGCACAGTAATCGACAAGCAAGCGAGTGAAATTGATTTAGTATTTACATGTTGTCTGCCTCATCTTCCGAAGAGAGTCTTAATTCTCCAAGACGATGAGACACTGGAATAAGAAAAGCAAGACGGCGCCAGGTGTCTGGTCCGAGTAAGACCTAACGTCTTCGTAAACATTATATCTCCAGTTATAGCGAGTATCTGGCAATCACACCTAAGAGAATGTCTCCTTAATGGGTTCTTTCGGAGAATGAAGAGAGAGCGATTTGGGAAATACGCTGATAAAAAAGCAATACATCTCTTTTTGTATCATCTGTAAGTATTCCATTTTACAGTCTAAAAGGTAATAGTTGAATAGGTAACCTGTTCAGAGTTACTAGTCTCTTACCGAGGAATTAATAACTTCAGGTAGAAATGCGACCATTGTCTTAACAAACATCACAAATACATGTACATGGTAACATGTGCTATAAAAGTTTATGCCAAATTAAACTGATTTATTATTTGGCTTAATGGTAAGTCATACTTCCTGAATGAGGTAATTCTGGAGATTTCTTCCTCAAAATCCCTCCTTACTCATGCGCGCCTGCAAATCCCCACCAGGAGCAACTATGGCCTTTTATTATGGCAAAGTGTCGTAAAAAGCGATGGCATTTTTTCCACTGAATTTACGAAACTCCCGAACCGACATTAACAGTTAAAGTCCAGAAATCGCGAGCGGCGTATCACGCGTTTCCCCCCGGCACCGATCCTCACTTTCACATACATCATCCTACTCCACGGATTAGGAGGAAATTTTCTGGATTCCACGAAATCGCTAAAAGCAGAATTGAGCACCGCCCTGCAGGTATCAACAGTTTGGAGTAAGAAAGACGTATAGAGACAGATTAGTACGGCCCGTGGCTGATGATGACACATGCAGTGAGCCACAGAACATTGGTGAACGGAGTGAATGGATAGCTCGGAGTCGCCGTTCTCTCGCCCTACCCGTACCGTGATGTTTTCCTCCGGTAGATGCTATTCTATTCTATCTAATTCATTCTATTTGCAAATTCATGCCACAAGGGAACGTGTGAAAATGTACAAAAATGTATAGTCTATAGAACTACTGTATCTGATGTTTCTCCGTACATCACGGGGGGGGGGGACTTCTTCTTTGAAGGTAGCTGCTATGTTACAATATATTAACATCAGAAGACTGTTTACGGTCATTGAAAAGTTAGAAGAAAAGGAATATCTGAGAAGAAGATTGGTAAATACAACCTGCTGACTGTCACAGACTAGTACATCACTACTTATTAAGAACTTTTCGCTGTCGTGGATGGCAACGAATGAATACCATGGATATTTGCCTAATCCTTTAGGGAACAGGTGTTGGTTAAGATTGCTTTAGTCCCTCGTGCCACAACACGAACGTTCGAACAATAGATGCTTGTCTGCTGCCCGTGTTGACTGATTAAATCGAGAGAGCGGCGAATGAAATAGGCTGGAAAACATTACTTTAAGAGTTGACTTGAAGGAGCATATTCTGTTCATCTCAGGCCAAGCCGAAGAACATCGAATCACTGTGCTATATCAATGATGGTTGATCAAGTCGATCCGTCCATTGAATGTACGATTAAACCATGGTTCCGTAGGGACATTTGCGTACTGTGGGATGGAATTGAAATAAGGAAATGGTAAATGCAGTCATTTAGCCTTTTGAGGCCGTGAAGGCAGTGTGTTGTTATCCACTGCATCTACGGCACGGTAGTGGAAGGCGGAGCCCAACCCTCTCCTTCCACCGCATTTGCCTGGCCAACCGAAGTCAGGTACCAATTTTGACCCCTTGGCGGAGTGAGGAAAGTCGTGTTAAGTACCTTTCCCAAGGGCACAACATGGCGGTGGCAAGCCTGGGGATTGGAACCCAGAACATCTGGATTCGGGACCAAACATCCTAACCGTTGCGCCAACACGACACACAAGGAGGTTGGAATGGATGCTGGCAAAGTCGTCATCAGTCTCTCCTGTGATGTGTCAACTGTAGGAGTTCCCTTGTAGGTGGTGGTGGCCCTGCAGTTAAAAGCATCACTGAAATATGGTAATCGTGGAAAGCAGTACGTAGATAATATGGTCTGCAGTAGTATCGTACATCAAGTGTCAAATGCCTGCAATAAGACTATCTATCTGATGGTCCACGCATTCAAGGTCTCTGACAAGGTCGTTTTGACTTATTTCGATTATTCTGATAAATATACGAGTAATCGAAATTTGTACAGTTGAACTCTAAATCAACCCTTTCCAAAACGTTCATTGCGGAAAAGTGATCTTCCATAGCATAATCCTCTGATATAAGAAATGTAAAATGGGATGAAAAACTTACCTGTTTATTTCTTGTGGCCAAATGTCTTTCACATTAAAGTTTCTTACCAAACTCATTAAGACTCCTTACATCCTTCAGTGCGGAGAGTGCAGGTAATCATTGCTATACAACACTAAATCCTTCATGTCATTAGGCTATGAGGCACTACCCATACTCCTAGCTAGGCAGTGGTGTCAGTCAAAAGGTGTTCGTCAGTGACAGTTAAGTGTCTTATCTGATTTATAGCATATATTCATACCATTTATTTGCAAAACGGTATATCACAATTCATTGCCGTTTTGTGTTTACCCCTTTAGTAATAGTGTTCTGTCCAGCAGCAAGATGACCTCACCCAGTCTTCTTTCTGTATTCTATTGAAGTTTGCACATGAAAGAACACGAGTGAACGCCTCGTGTAACCTCTCCGGGGGTTTCTGTAGTTCCTGCTGTATTACGTGGCCTTTTCCGCGTAAAACACGCATGATGAATGTGGTCTGATGCAGCGTTCCGACCCTGCCTGTGGCGCAACACTGACCCAGCTGTATATCATTGGAGCCGTGAAATCCCTAATAAAAAACCTTCCCATGTCTTCTCTGTGTTTTGAATTTGTGAAACTATGAACTTGGGGTGTTTCAGAGAAAGGCTACTTAATACCACTGTTTGTCTTACAAGAAGAGAGCCATAAAACAAAATATAAAGGCTTTCTTGGCCCCAGACATCACTGAAGCGTAGGCGACAGGTGTAGAAAGATATATCCCTCCCTCGGTATCCCGCAATTCACTCATCAAGTGGGAAAAAACTTATAACATGAGTTTACTGACATGTTTTCATATGTGCAAGCTACCGGTGTATTTAGACACTTCATTAAAAAAGACTTGTTTCTTTCATCAGTTACTTTTATTTGCTTATGTGTGTATACCTTATGACTACAACTCTAGCTCTCTCATATTCTTAAGTTTTTTTGGAAGGCCCACAAAAAAACATACAGGTTTCTGGCATCCATGCATGTTTTTCCTGTAATTATCATATGATTCGATGTCTGTACGTATGCGAATGAACAATAAGCAATAAACATGCTCATTTATAGATTTAACACTCGCAGGCTCAACAAGGGGCCAGTTTCTGGCATGAGCACGTAGGCAGCTCAGGTATGCTCAACGACCATGCATCAAGGTGGCTGTGACGTTACGCGGAAGCACTCTTCGCTGTACTTTATTACAATGGTCCTCAAACTTTTATGGACATTCCTTCCATTTGAGATTGCCCCCTTGTTATCGTTATGTACTTCTTTGCTCGTGCACTTTAGTGATACACACCGGGATAATAACAAATTCGTTTTCGGCCCATATTTTACAGAGCATGAAGACATTTATTTGTTCTGCTAAACGTTAACAATAACGATGATAACTGCTTAAGACAAATGACTAGCCCCGAGGCGACGTACGATTCGGCCTTTAACGTGTGTTTTGCTGCACATTAATAAGACGTTAAGCTTAACGATAAGTTGTAGACATCTTGGCCTCGCATTTAACATTACGAGTTGCGCTTTCCCTGTACCGTATGACGCTTTGCTTCTCGGATGTAGTGTACGTATTGCCTTCGGGGTCGTATCATTCTTACGAAGGACCAATGGTACAAAAGCTGTGTTCAGCTGAGGGTCTGTGTTCGCCATAACATGGACTGTGTTCGCCAGAACATGGACTATGTTCACCAGAACATGGACTGTGTTCACCAGAACATGGACTGTGTTCACCAGAACATGGACTGTGTTCACCAGAACATGGACTGTGTTCACCAGAACATGGACTGTGTTCACCAGAACATGGACTGTGTTCACCAGAACATGGACTGTGTTCACCAGAACATGGACTGTGTTCACCAGAACATGGACTGTGTTCACCAGAACATGGACTGTGTTTAGCCTGACTAAATCGCGCTCCTAGCGACCGGCCCGACGGATACCGCCCCTAGAGGTGGTGGGGGTCATTTACCTCCGCCCAAGAGCTTGTGTAAACACAGACTAGACTGTGTTCACCAGAACATGGGCTGTGTTCACCAGAACATGGACTGTGTTCACTAGAACATGGACTGTGTTCACCAGAACATGGACTGTGTTCACCAGAACATGGGTTGTGTTCACCAGAACATGGACTGTGTTCACCAGAACATGGGCTGTGTTCACCAGAACATGGACTGTGTTCACCAGAACATGGGCTGTGTTCACCAGGCCACATGGGCTGTGCTCAGGGAAGGGGCTGTGTTCAGCGTTCATACCTAATGCCCTTAATGAAATGAACGATTTCGTACCATCTCTGTATAACTGGACCTGGAAACGATCAATTTTATGCAAATAACTTCATCATGACTTTTCTGCGTAATCAGTGTATTTTACCAAGGAGGTTGATTTTACGTAAAGCGTAATTGACAGCTTTGTTTCTAAGTAATACGTAGCAGCTACATGGAATTCACCATAAAACGCAAGAGATAAATCATTCGTAATGTGTGGTTAAATTGGTCTAACATCGTTCAAAGTCACAAACCAGGGTCTGGTTGTCTGAGAATGGAGGGTGGCCTACAGTGTTTTCACTAATCTTGCAGCTTGGACGGACAATGTAAGAGATTTAAGCTTGCAATGCAATAGTCACGTATTCCAGCCAAAAATGATTTACGTCGAGTTCACCCGATCTACGCCATACTTCACAAACGCTTTTCAGCAATGTACTTGGATGAAATACGGTCTCAAATTAAAGAGGACTGGGTTTCAAAATGTGACATGCAGCAGTGGCACGTACAGAGCTGTCATGCTCAAGGTTTGTATTTTGAGTTTATCCAGCAACATTACTAACATGTACATGTAGATGTATGTCCAGTGCCCTTGCCAATGCATGCCTGGGTGTGACCCGTCTTACCAATTCAGTGAACCAAGTGAACCAGTGCAACAGACGTATATCCCTGTTTGGCTGTGAGCTAAGTAGTTGCAAACCTTGATCCCTAGCCAAGTCCTAGTAACGTTACCCTCTTCGTTATTGATAGCTGACAGAGCAGACGTGTGCAGCCCTCCAAGTTAATGAGAGGTCCTATTTGAACCCAGTGAATCAGTGCAACAGCTGAATAACCTTTTTTGGCTGTAAGCTAAGTAGTTACATAGCTTGATCCCTTGGCAAGTCCTAGTCCTTTTGAATAGTTACATAACTGTCTGTCAGATCAGAAGTGTGCAGCCCTCCAAGCTAACGGGTAACCAGACGTCATTAGCCTACATGCACTAGTCCTACAGCCCCGGTGTTCGTAAACAGTGTGTAGAGGACAGAAACTGTGTTCTCAGATCCTGCTCTCTCGCCTTGGTTACACCCTCCCTTACACATCTCAGGCATGCCGAAGGTTGGAATAAACGGGTGAGTAGTTTTTGACTGATAAACTTTATCTTTTTTAAAAGTATTCCATTATATTCCTCTTTTCACAAGAATTGCATTTGTAAATGGTAGAAGTTAAAACAATGCAAAGAAAGTCAACATTGGTGGTCTATTCGTGACAGCACCAAAACTTTCATTTGAACATATGAAATGAAAACAATTCCTGAAGGTCAGACCATGAGAACCCTTCATGAAACTGTCATGGTTGGCATGAATTTGAACCTACACGTAGGGCATCACTTGACTTGTGGCTTACCATTGTCTTCTGTTACAAAATGTGTAAATACACCATTTGAATTTGGGCAGATCTTTCAGCAGATCATGACCACAGAAACAAGACTGCGTGCACAAGGTTGTAACCCATTCTAATCCCTCCACTGCGCAACACAGCTCTGACATCTGTCATAATCCCGTGTAGGTTTGGTCGTGTTGGCTCTCTGCAGCTGCGGGCATGCATGGAGAAAGGCCAGGAGGTGATGGCCATTAACGACCCCTTCATCCCGCTAGACTACATGGTAAGTCCCGGCAAAATGGCAGGTCAAATACCAGACATCGTAAGCTTTTTTTCTGTATTACGTATTGTGTCAAATGGAATATATCTGAATCTATATTTAAAGAAAATGATAATTTAATTATAAGCACATTCGATTGGTGACATTCCATTTGAAGTTTGTCAAGCAAATGTTCAATCAAATGTTACTTGTTTACTTTGAGGTTGTCTAACCAGGCCGCGCAGCAGCACTTCATTGTTGGGAATCCGACTCTCGTGGTGATTCATCAGTATAAACTAAAAACAAAAAAAAATCTTTATAGAAGATTGTAGTTTATTGGTATTTTTGGTTGTAAGAGATATCATTGTATCACATGTGTATAGAGGATCAGTCACGTTCCAAGAGATTCCGAGTTCAAATCCCGTCATGTCACCAATCTTGTGCCCTGGGAAAAGACACTTTACACGACTGAAAAGAAGAAAAGAAGTATCGAGCATTGTATTTGTGCTGGAGTGACAAATATTTTTCCTTACCTGACTCTCTGTCTTACCCTTCTATGGGAAGGTGTGCCATGGTATTGACGTTTGTCCCTGTACAGGTGCACATGTTCAGGTATGACTCCACCCATGGCAGGTTCAAGGGCGAGGTCTCTGCTGATGCCGAGGACTCTGCGCTGGTTGTCAACGGCAAGAAAATCAAGGTCTTCAATGAGTACGTTAGACAGTTAAATTGTTTTGCAGTTTGAAATAAAATTGATGGATGCCGAGGCTATGTTTGAGTGGCCTGGAGGCTTTTAAAATCATATGAGAGGAATTGTGACCGAAACAGACATTCACCGGTATTACCTTATAATTATGGGAGAAAGTGAAGAGGGTTCATTGATTTGTACCTAAAACCACACTGTCTTTATCAAATGGATGACATCCGTGCGCGCATCAATTTTCGTCCGTTTCAAAAAATGTTTGCAACTAACATAGTGTAAGGTTTGTGTTGAGCACGCCAAAATGTTCCGGCGCAAGTAGTTTTCTGCCATGTGTAACGAGTAAGCTGAAAATGTATTTCAAAGTGAAAGAAGAGGATATGAAAGAACAGAAAATGAAGTGTTTGTTATTATACCATGTTTTGTGTGTTCAGGCATTTGTTCAACCTTCCTGACCACTTATATTTCAGAACGATGGCAACATATATCCAACTCTTTTATGCGCGCTCGCATCAGTTATGGGGTGCTCAGATGATGTCATCCATATAATCAAATCAGTGTGGCCTTATTGGTCAAATAGTATGTTCTACGCAAATCCTTTTTCGGCTTCCCCTTGAGAATGCTAACAGTTGTGACCCATCTTTCCATCCAGAATACACCCAGCTAACATCCCATGGAAAGATGCAGGTGCTGAGTACATTGTTGAGTCCACTGGTGTCTTTACCACCATCGCCAAGGCAAAGGTACGAGGGGCGATCAATATGTTCTGGGCATCACCAAGAAATAAGATGCACAATTGAACTGTTGGCATAATTATATAGCATGAAGTCGATTGTCAATATCCACCAAATTTCAAATAATCGTGGTCACTACTTTCCAGTCGACGTCCTTTTGAAAACCATTAGCTAAGTGGTACAGCAATGAAGGTGAACTGTAATCAGAGCTGTCTGGCCCGTGTGCCTCATGCTTTAAAATCTACGAAGACATTGTCAATATGTTTGATGAGGATTCCCTTCGAATTCGTATTACAGCAAGATAGAAGCGGGTATCCGACTTTCAGCAGAGCAAGTTGACCCGCACACCTCAGGTCGCAGCGCAACTGTCCATATGTTTTCCCTTTCTTTCGGCTAACGTTACTGGGTGTGGCCTGCACAGTAATTAGCACAATGATTTAGATTTTGGTAGACATACAAAAAAGGCTGAATACTTTATGATTATGCCCCGACATTTGAGTTGCGTACCTTATTGCTGGGTGAGGCTGAGAACTCATTGATCACCCCTCGTACGTTATATAAATTTCTAGCTGCTATTTTCTTTGAGTGGGACAACAGCTCTCGTTGTAGCCAGCCATTAAGGGCAGACTTATTAGGAATTTACCAATGTAAATATCGTTGATGGGAGGCCAAATGATGACCAACGATTTTCGACCGGAACCGGGTGACGAAAGGGTTGGTAGCTTAAAGACTGAAATATCGGTTGAGATGTGCTGGCTCAGGTATTGCCAGTAAAGGTCTGATTGATGGAAATGGTGAGAAAACCAACAGTTTGTATTTGGGACCAATGGCTGATCTAAGCCATTAAAAATTTTAACGAATGACATGTACTGATTTTTGCTTCATTGATTACTTCATTCAAGAAAACTAGAACCCTGTTAAACTCTCAAAACCCACACATTGCAGAAAGAGTGGGACACTTCGTCTTCCACTGCTTCCAAAAAAGAAGTCAACCTCAAAAGTTTAGATAGCATTCAGTAGCAGTTCTTAGAATAAGTAGTCACTTCTTCCACTTGCCACCACTTTTAACTTGCACTATCTGTATACTTTGTCTTTTTCTATACATTGTTTAATGTTGCAATTAGCCCTCGGGCAAAAACTTGCAAATAGAATTATTATTGATTGATTCAATTGCTGACTGTATCTTAGGCTCACATTGATGCTGGAGCTAAGAAGGTCATCATCACATTCCCCTCTGCTGATGCGCCGATGTTTGTCATGGGTGTCAATCAGGAAAAGTATGAGAAGAACATGGACATTGTCAGGTATGAACCATGAGAAATATGGGATGGACAATGTGAATATTATATGTGCCTAAATTTTATAGTTGTATTAGTAGTACAATCGTAGTTGTTGCCTTATATATACTTGCTATACGTTGGTTGAGTTGATGAATGACTAGATCCGTGGATTAAGCTGGACAAGTAAGAATGCTTTAGAATTTAGAAAAAAAAAAGTTTGTTTTGTACATGTAAACCATGGTGCACAAGAGGTGACCTCACAATTTGTTTTAAACAAATCTGTTAACAGCAATGCTTCCTGCACCACCAACTGCCTGGCCCCGCTTGCCAAGGTCATCAACGACAAGTTTGGCATCGAGGAGGGTCTCATGACCACGGTGCATGCCTCCACCAGGGCGCAAAAGACCGTGGACGTCGCGAGCGAGACGGGCTGGCGTGATGGGCGTTCCCACCAGAATATCATCCCAGCAAGCACTGGGGCAGCCAAGGCCGTGGTCAAGGTCATCCCAGAGCTGAACGGGTTAGTCAAGATTCTGCAGCCAGGTGTTAGTGCTACAATGCTGACGCTCAACTTCTTTGAGTTCTTCTGGCAGCTTATAGCATTAAGCACAGCTAGAAGCCCCCCGGTGGTGCAAACGGTAACCCAACCCGGCTGCTTGGCCATCTGCATCAAATTCCGTAGATCCATGGCCCGGAGCTCGACCCTAGGGTCGGACACCCAGCTCGGACATGTTGTAAGGGACTTCATTGATAATTTCGGATGGTGACGTGAAGTCGGCGTCGTCGTGTATGAGGGAGCTTCAGGTGTAACCCTCCGCACGTAGAATAGCCCAACGCACTTACCGAGAAGTGTAGGGGTGATCCGGCGTGCTTGGCTATAACACGAGCCGTATCAAAGCGGAATTGCTTCACCTCAATTTGAGGATGACTGCCTGGCTTACCTTTAGAAGGAATGAAATTTTCCCAAACAGTTTTCCTGTAATCTTTCAGTAAGCTGACAGGGGTGGCATTCCGTGTGCCAGTTCCTGATGTGTCTGTGGTTGACCTGACCTGCCGACTGAAGAAAGGAGTAACTATGCATCTGCATATCATCTGAGATCTAACCTTATATTCATTCAGTGACATTCATAACATTCTTGAAACAACGTGTTAGTCACTTGTCCTATGTTTGTTTGTATTTGGTGTACTTGAAAATCAGTTCAGCTTTACTGAAAGAACTTCCCAATTGTTTACAAGATCAGATGATAATCAAAATTAGTTGGTTGAGGCAAACCGAGGTGTGACACTTCTCGTAACTTTCTAATTAGCCCCCTCCACCAACCCATTTCAATAGGCTTCCTATGATGACATCAAGGCTGTGGTGAAGGTTGCGTCTGAGAAAGGCCCACTGAAGGGATATCTGGGATACACTGACGAGGATGTAAGTTGGATTTTGATGATTGCTTCGATTCTCATTACAGATCCACATGATTGTTTGGTTTTCAGTAGACACCATTTTGTATATTATATATTGTCAAGTCTTCTACAGAACTAGAGATGTGAGACATTGTTTGTAGTATTATATTTATTTGTTATAATGTTATAATCAACAGTAATTGTTATCATCATACGCATGATCACAGTTTGGGGGAAGACCCTCCAAAAACCCTCCCTGCGTGGTCTTTTTCCGGCGCAGATGACTTGTTTCCAAACGACTTACGTTCGGCAGTGATTGGTCATTATTGATCCTGAAGAAGGCGACAGTGGTCGTCGAAAATTCGATCCTTGAATACCTTAGTGTTGGAAGAAAGTTTAGCATCGTATTATGATCACTACCAACACAGATGAGCTTTCATTATATTCCAAACGACTTGTTTCTTGCAAATTAATTAACAATTAACAAACATGTATGCCCGCATGGTAACGTTAGGTGGTATCCTCGGACTTCATTGGCGACAGTCACTCCAGTACCTTTGACGCCAAGGCGGGCATCGCACTGACCAACAACTTTGTGAAACTTGTCTCTTGGTAAGTAACGTTATGAGTATGAGTATCAGTGGGTACAGTCTCAGCATGAAAACTCTTGGATTGGTAAATCATATGGTAAAGCACAAAATTATAATCATTGGCCATTCTAAGTAGTTGGCTAGTCTGACAGTCTGTGCCAAGATGAGTTGCATAAGTAGCTGAAGAGTAGAATGATCTGAAGGTTCCATTTATATTGTTAGGTCCAATTCCACTTTGTGTTAAAACTAAATCATATAGTCTCTGATGCCACTGTGAACATTGAAGATTCCACTACTGCGTATTTTTTGTGAATTTTGATATTGAAACATGGTTGAATGCACACAGCACTGTGTGGAAGGGGTAGCACAGATTATTTGACATCAAATACATTGACAGCGATTTCTAACATACTAATAATTTTTGACATGTCTTTTTCTCCTGGCGACAGGTATGACAATGAATATGGCTACAGCTGCCGTGTTGTCGACCTTATCCAGTACATGGCCAGCAAGGAATAGGTCACAACTGTCGCCAGTGTAGCACACGGACATCAGCCAGCAAATCAAGTAAAGAATCAAATAAAGAACTGTGTAGGTTTCGTCAGGAGATCAGTATCTACCCGCATACGAAAAATCCTAACAATCTATATTTTAAGGAGCTTGAGTTATGAGTGCTGACACACACACACAGACAACAGAAGCCCTAAACAATACCCCATTCACAGAGGTAACAAACCTAAGAATAAGCTTTAGTACATTTATTATTTCATGTTGCCTCATTCATTATGAAAATAAGGCTGTAATCAATTCTAGATGATAGTCTTCTTTACCAGAATTACATCTATTGTATGTGAGAAAAGTATTTTCCTTTGGCTGAATTTTACGTTTATGTCCTATCATAAATTCTGTAAATGACTTGCATGTTTACATAATCTATGCATAGTGATGTACACCTTTAACTAACTTACAAAGCTATTTGTAAATATGTCTCCTGTCAATTATAATGTAATGTCCTGACGCAATTCAGCCATTTTGGTTGCCATTTTTGAGACAATGCATTTGTTTTTCGAAATAAACCATTCATGTAATACAAATGGGGCGCCGCTGTTCCTGGTGCCTTTCGACCACATCCAGGTTCATTACGTGGTTTTATAGTGACGATGTTCGCCTTCCCCTCTCACCTTTGAATCTAGAATTTGGCTCGGAGTCGAGGGCCTACAGCAGTGTCCGTAATAAATGGGTCCGTGTTGTGTTTAAGATGTATAGCTGTGGACAATATTTCTAGAACAGAGGCTTCGCCGCAACAGGATGTATTTCTCATACCGGATGCGTCCGGTGTGTTCCCGGTATCCTCTGGACCTCCGACAATCCATCAGTAATGGAGGGATAACGGCACAGGGAGTCCGCATGCTACACGTTCACACGTTCTTTCAGCCTCCGGGCTTTGCAATATGGAATGGTTCACGGTTGGAACTTGTAATTGTCAAGGAACAGTTTCCTCATATAGATCTGAATGCAGTGGACATGCATGTTACACGTGACGTGACGCGTTTTGTCGATATCTTGGTGTCCGAAAAGACCGAACAACGTTAGCACTGTCAAACACGGGGTGCTACATCTTGTGTCCTTTCAGACGTGTATCTGTCATGCCAGATAGAGGAAAGTTTTTTATATTGTACATTCCCATTTGCAGCCTGAATCCAGTCCATTAGTACGGCTCGCAGCGTAACAAAGTTCACAGTACAGAGACTACTCACTCACGTGCGCAACAAGAAAAGGGTACGTCATTTTCAAGACCCGAAGCGTTGCGTTGAGTGATGGAAGGGTGTTTGGCCCATAGGTCCTGGTTCGAATCCCCTGACATATCTGACATTTCTCGACGTTGTGTCCATAGGAAAGGCACGGATTTCTTCGATTCACTCAGGTGAAAATGGGTACCTAGCTTCGGAGCATGGAGGTCCCGTGTTTGAGGAGAGCCACACTCCGATCGCGTATACGACGTATCGACAGGAAGAGCGGTCTTTCCCGATGTGTGTGCAGCTTGTACTGTTCAGTACAAGCCTGATGTGTTGCGCCATGAGGCGGTTTACTGGGCGAACAAGATAACCTTTCCACTCACAAGCCCCAACCCCCACGACCCTTTCTGTAAAAGAATTGGTGAAGAGATCATTACCTATTTATTTATGTTACATCTTATTTGGGACATTATGATTATAATTGTATGGTATTTAATTCCACAGGTCGTATCTTTCCTTCTTGCTTCTTGCTGAATGTCTAGCCTCTGCCAACAATTGAAACAATTGAATGGGGAGACTGGCAAACAAAAGCATAACTGCATTCCTCTAGAGTCTTCCGCACACCATGTGTCCAACATCCACTACCTGATCTATCTGATTCTAATTGACATAAGAGTGCGTCTGCCTGGAGACTCTCAGTCGACACATTTTAACATTAATCCACGGCGAAAATGTTACCATTTACGGTATTTCACAGACAGAGGCTTTACTTCAGCACGACAAGACTAATACCGTTTTGTGCGTCCCGCATTCCCGCGAACCCTCGACGATCCATTAGTAATGGACGGATGACGGCGCTGGAGCTCGGTTTGCCGGTGGAAAGTGCTTCCCGCGGCGGAAAAAATCGGCGCTGTGCCCGTACAGACTTTTATTCCGGCTTGGCTTTGAACCGTCTTGACAGATAGTAGCTATGTAATGGAAGAGTTGGCACAGAAACTTGGAAGATTCATTTTTTTTCAACTCTCTTGTGTCTGGAAAGGATCAGCCTGGATTATTGTGTTCTACCTGAATTTGTCATGAGGCTACCTTCCTATTCTCAGACTATGTACTCGTAGCACGTAGCAAGAGCTGTTCATCAGATGTACCTCAAATATACTGGAATCACAATTCCAACTTCACAGAGTCTACATCATATACTCTTCCGTAGCTGAGCAAAGCTTTCTATGCACCCCTTTGTATCTTACAGGACAAAACGATGTATAGACGTCTGCTTCTAAGACGGCTATTTTGAAAGAAGAAGCGCCATACGAGCAACTCCAATGATGTGATGTCTGACGCTTTCGTCATTTTCATGAGAATGACTCGCTACATCTGTGCACTATCCTTGGCACAGGTTCACCTTCTCTGTTTGTTGGTAACCTTTCTAAAAGCCGCGGCCTGCTGAACGTATTATCATGGGAATAATGGCAGTCGGGTACGTGTTTTGGGCTGCCTCAAGTAGAGAAATTTTGCGCCTGAGAAGATTATGTTGTGTTTCCGGTTACGTTACTGAAAAAAAATAGGTAGGAATTTTCTTTTTTTTCAGATTTCGGCAGATCCAACAAATTACAATATTCATACAAATTACAAATATATATCACTGTACGAGCAGAGGTATATCAATATAGTGAACAAAGAAGTACAATGTTAACTACACACCTATAAACCTTAATCTGTTAACAGAGAGTGAAATACAGGAGACTACAAGAAATTATGCATGACTTCTTGGATTCTGTTTTGAATTTTCATCACTCAGATGTCAGATCGAAATTTTACTTACCTTACTCATGGTCGACTTAAAAAGGAAGGGTCAAGGTCAGGTAACCGAAAACACACAATTTTTTCTAGGCATTTGGAGTATCTCAGTCCACAGTTAATAGACCATGCAAACTTTACCGCTGTGGTAGTCGAGGCTTAAGTGCCACACTAGAGAGAAGAGTAAAGGCCCCTCAAAACGACCAGAAGAGCTTAAACAAGATAAACGTATCTGTAAAAGGCCAGTATGACGCACACGTTAATTGTTTTACACGACCTGGTGCTCAAACGTTTACAACCGTTCGGTCATTAAGAGATACCTCTTGAGAGATGGCGGATCTTAAAACAACCTGACGTAAAAGGCCGGAGTTGGAAAATGAAATAGATCTCTTGATACCTACAATGGCACAAATAACGCCTCAATAGGTCACACACCGTTCCGTGGACTATAAGAAAGTCAGAAGTAATAAAGAAAAGATTTCAAAGCATATGAAACAAAGGTCACACTGCTGGAGGGCCATATTTTGACCATAACCGACAAGTAATAACGAAGAAACCTGTGATCTACAACTTAAAGGGAAACCGCCAAACTGGAAGACAGAAAACGCTATGAATCACAATCCGGGATCCTGACCTTCTCCAACATTTATGATTTGTTCTGAAAACCTATCTATCCCACAAAAATAAAATCATGGAAGAAACGTTAATGATTCTAAAGACAATGACGGTATCAACGTCTTGTTTCTGATATCAATACCTTCTAGTGGACCGGTGACGTTGCGTACAGACTAAACGAAAACGTGTCAAAAATAACCTAATCGGTCATTGTCACAAATCAAAGTGCAAAGCTTTCAGAGAGTTACGGAATTTTTAAACCGTCCGCTAACGCGGCAGTGAATCAGAGACAAAGGCATACGTGTGTGCCTTTTGATAGAAACAAGTGTTCAATCTGGCTGTGCGTACTTGTCGAGTGGTGATACGACCTCTGTCAGCTTTGACTTGAGTTTCTCGGCAAGCCGCGATGGTTTTGTGACGGAGCTTTACACACCATCCATCACTATACATCTTCGTCTGCTGAGAGGTAGCGGCTTGTGACACTTCCTCCGCGAAATCGCGCTGGGTTCCGTCAACGCAGGTCCACCGTAATCAATTTCCGACGTTTTGGCGGTGTTCTGCGGATTATCCCGAAATTGCCGGTAGTAAGGCCTAGGGAAAAAATTATGTGTTTCTGGTTGCCTGACCAAAACTGGCAAAATCCTCCCGACCCCTGCTTTTCTAGGGATCGACCGCTGGCAAGGGACATAATATTTTCGATCAGACATCTGAGTGCTGAATTGAATTCCAACTTCCTCCAACAGCCTTGAAACTTTTTCTTGCAGACTTTCTATATTTCATACTTTCTAATAAGGCTTTTAAACATTATCAATGCAAGAATGCGTAGTAAACATTGTACTTATCTCTTCAGTTAATTAATATGCTTGTGCTTGTACAATCTATATTTGTATAATTGCCGCATGATATGGTGTTGAAAGTATTAGTACAGTTTTAAATTGTATTTGTTGGGTCACTTCGGCCGAAATCCTACTTACCGACCCTGTTTTTTTTAAAAGAAATTCAATATCCCTGTGCGGCACATTTTGCCATTACTCACGGGGCTGGTGTGGGAACCATTGAAAAACAAGAGGCGAGTAGTACAGTCTCCTGGTTCCCGGTATTCGAACCCGCGCCGAACCCGGGCCGCCGGCTCATGAATCCAACGCACTAACCGCTAGGCTAAAAGGTCCGGCCCGCTTAGACTGGTCAGTTGGTGGTGGCTGAACCCCACTGTTACGCCGTGGTCGGAAACACAGTAATAATTTTCAAAGGCCCGGTGCAAAAAAAGTTACATATCAGACCGAATGCAGACAGAGGCAGAAACTGATCATGTTTGAGCCTCAAGCCTTTCAGAAATACATCAGCCGCATCCCAGCACCACGGATGTGTAGCGTTGGGTTGGTGCTGCCAGAATCTACTTTACTTTCGCTGTTGTATATAAAGGTTTTGTGCATTACTACTGACATCCAATGGTAAACACACAGGTACCAAACTGGCACAAAGTAATCGGGTCTGTGGGCTTATAACAAGCTTACGTGTGAGGAAGTGCAACAACTAACTTACTTATGTCTCCCTCGGTGTTCCAAATTAATGATCGCCATAAATAATTCAAACTTCGTCAACTCCAGCGCAGCTCCCTTTCAAGTCTTTTGAAGTGGGTTTGATTGCATGCAGAGCGTGAACTTTAACGTTACCTTATACTCTCATGTCTGACACGTAAGATAGTGGTTCTCTTTTCAATGTAATTAGAAACCAATTAACGGTGTACGCCTCAGTATCATCAGTCCAGTCGTACAGGAAAGAAAAAGTCTCCTAATGTTTGACTTCATTTGTGCTGACTCGCCAGAAATGGTGCTACTGCAGTCATACATTAGTCTGAAAGCTACATATTTCCTAGGATCCTACCGACGCCACCATTGTTTTCGAAATATGCACTTGAGTGTTTTCTCGAGCGGTAGTTGGTTTCAATCTTTCCGGGAATTTTCTGTGCTAGATTCCAGGAACTCTATTTTCGCTGTGTAGCGGACGGACTATCCAATCACGTTCGTCTGTTCTTCTTGGCTCTTGCACAACAAGTTGTATAGAATAAAGTGCCGGGCCCAAAAGCTGTAATTTGTTTGGCTTTCTCGGCAATAAGTCCCGGTAGTCTGCCGCTGGAATGTGAAACAGAGATAATCAAGAGACAGTTTGAATGTGTAGTTTGAAGTAGACTGGTAGAGAATAACATTTTTGTGCATTCACAACATTGTCTAGTCATTAGTGTACAGGGTAATGACCATGAACCCTGATGATCTTACAGACCGTAGAATGTTAAGTTAGAATCCTCTGTAGACGACATTTTCGTTCAAGAGTCGCAAGGTGGCGCTTTACTCAAGTGCTTCCATGTGAGAAGCCGAAGACGATTGTGCACTCAGCACGCTTTCTAAGCTGTTGCTGTATTCATTCCATTATGATGATATTGGCCCATTTGAAAACATAGAACTAGTTGAGGCTTGGACACTGCAGCGCCAGACGCATAAAAGTTCATATCACCCATAACGGTGGATACCGGTGCCTGTCCTTGGTGCTGAACGACGAAAAATTGACGAAAGGGTTCCAAGGGTCCAGCTCTTCCACTATCTGCCACCAACAAATCAAGACCATAGCGCGTCCAGTTCAAAAGATAGAAAAAACGGAAGTTCTACTGCAGTGCCAATGTCACATACCAGGGGGCCCAAAATCGACCTTGACCTTCGTATTCCCAGTACCTACCCACATACCAAATATCATCATAATCCATTGAGAGGTTCTTGAGTTATGCTGACTACAAAAATCCAGAAACACACACACAGAGACACACCCAAAACTATATCCCCAGATAACGAATCAAAATCGTTTCGGAGATACTTTTGACCAGTGGGCTAACTTGTGGCATTCCTTTTATCCTTTTAATCCGGCGCCCTTGACACGCAGAGAAGAATCGGCTTGAAGAAGAAGAAAGTGACTCTGCCAGAAGAAAATGACTCTAAGGTCAAAGGTGAAAGCAGCTTTGCTGATTACTCATCGACGATGTCTATTTGTGACGTCATTATTGGTGGTTTTAGCCTGACATGAACAGCAGACCTCACAATTTTTATTACCTTATTTTTATATTAATGATTAAAACGCCCCTACGAAAAAGTGAACTGCGCCGTTGACCCCGTGACACGAAGATGGCGGACTGCCAACTCGAGACGTGACTGTCAGAAAATAAACGTCTGCGTAGTTCCGGCAAATGGCGTTTCTTTGAGGTAAGAAAGGTTCACAAATGCTCACTACTGGTATACTGTTCGTTTCTGACCTGTTACAATACTTCTTATATTGTTCAAGAAGTATTTTAGCCAGTTATTTTGCGTTGGGGAGGGGGGCGGTTGCGTCGGGTTATTTTTTCAGCAGAAGAATTTGTTCTGCATGAACAAAACCTTTCAAATCTAGAGATATCACCCCCCCCCCCCCCTCTTCTCTTATTGTCCTTTTCATACGCCCTTTTGATATTTTAACCTGGTAAGACATTAGCCGTAGCGACTGTTGCAGGGCAGGGCTTACTTTTACTCACTGTCTTGTATATGTTGTTGTTGTTACTCAGTCACTGTCTTGTATATGTTGCTGTTGTTGTATATAGCCCGAACTACATAATGTTACAAGAGAGCAAGTAAAAGTAAGCCCTGCAACAGGCGCCACTGCTAGTATGACATAGTCTTTTTTTATCAAGCTATCATGATGAATGATGATGTACAAATGCAGTACCCAGAGTGCAGTACTGGAGTGAGAAATATGAAGTTACGAGTGAAGATCAGCGGAGAGAAGACCCGAGTAGACGTGGGGCAGGACTGTCACACTCTGGGCATGCTCAGGACCCTGCTGGCTCCTGTTCTGGGGGACCTCAGGTAACAAATGCAACTGTTGTCAGTTATTCCTCATATTATAAGATCATGTAATTTAAAAATAATGTTATCTTAGGTTTGTTTGTTTAGTAATAGGGCATAAGGATGTTTCATCAGCACCTAGACAGTTCAGCCCTTAGCCAATCAGGACCCCAGGCTAGGTACCAGGCTAGGTACCAGGCCTAGGATGGAATAGTATAATGGTTAGTGTTAGTGTTAGTGTTGAAGTTAGGGTTAACACGCCTGGATCTGGCGTTGAGTAATCCTGATCTGCTAGAGGCCCAGGGCCAAACTGTCAAACTCATGCATTCATTCATTAGACTAGATCAACCCCTACCAAACCAAAAACTCTACTCTTTAATCTTTGCCTTTGTATTTTCCCCTTTGTTGCTTACAGGAGTGTCTCTCTGTTTTATATGCAGCTATAACAGTTACTGTATTGAAAGTTAAAACTGAAACTGATTGTTTAGGACTGTGTTTCTATTTTCAGAGATGACTTGCCATTTGAGATAAGCCTGAATGGCCGAGATGCACTTCTTGGTGACGACAAACCCCTCTCTGATCTTGGTATTGTTTCTGGTGACCTCATACACATCCTCCTGCCAGCTGATGACCCCCATACTTCATCCAATCACAACTCTCAGCCACAGGCGCAGCTTCGTTCCTCCCCAGAACACCCCCAGCCTTCCACCAATCACAGAGCTCAGCCACAAGCTCATGATCATTCCTCCCCAGAACAAGCTTGTGGACTGAGAGAAGAAAGTGATGGCACAAAGAAAGCAAAACATCCTGCAAGCTGTGGAAATGGTGAGAAAACAGTCACAGCCAACCAACAGGATACATGTAAGTCTGACACCACAGAGGCAGACCCATACAATGCTTCAGCAAAAGCCCTTCTTAACAAAGAGAAAGAAACTGTGGGGATGGACAAAGAAGAAGAATCAGCAGACAACAATGGAGATGGAGAAGATAAAGACCTGATGGATGTGGAGGAAGAGGAAGCTCAGAGCCTATCAATGGAGGGTGCAGGGGTGGGAGGGGTCCCCTCAGAACCAATGCTGTGTCGGGAAGCCACGGTGGACTCTGTGCCATTGGTGTTGCAACAAGTCTACCATGCCAATGATGTGAAGAGTAGACATGATGCACTGTGTGTGGTGCTGCATGTGCTCATGATGGAAAGTGGATTCTCAGCAAAGGTGAAAAGATAGTACAAAAACTTTTTCAATCCTTCTTACATAAAGAAGAGTCAAAATAACTTTCTGGAACCACTTACCTTTTACTGCTGATGCTCATTTCAGTAATTCCATCCCTTTTCATTTTGGAACATCTTTATGTCTATGTCTCTGACATTTTGGATAAGATTGTTGTCAATGAAGTCAGTCATGTGTTGTATTTGTTCCTTATGTGTGTACTAGTATACATCAATTTTTTTGCATACTCAGGAGTCATCTTCCCCACAAGACCAAGAGAGCATCAATGGTTTTACCCTTCCTAAGGGCTGGAAGTTACCAGGAATGTACAAGATGACCTACAGGCACATGGCCTGTGAGGGATCATCATGCAGTCTCACTCTGGTACCTATGGGGTCCCTCTTGATGGCTCATGGTATGTAGCAGACATTTACAAATTGAAATTTGCTGGAAGACATAAGGAAGATATCCAGACTATATGCATGATGTACAAAATGACTGATAAACTCGTGGATGTACCAACTACTAAGTATTTAGAACCAGCTCAAAAAAGAAAGTATCAGAGTTGAGAACCTAGGATCAATATGTTAAAAAGTTGTTTTTCCCTAGAGCAATTGTACAGTAGAACTTGTTGCCACCAAGCACTGTGGCAGCATCCTCATCAGATAGCTTTAAACAAGGTCAGATGTGAAAAAGTTAGGTGTGACAGGTCATTCTGTGTGATATAACAAGCTGCTGCATGCAAAGCTGGTGTGTTACGTCAAAGGGGGGTTATACTGGCGTTAGAGATACAGAGATAGACTCTTTGTTGTACAGACATGAGAGAGCAACCCTACAGGTTTTATAGTGATGGGTGTAATAGTTCCTGAGCTGGTGTTAGATACTTAGTGGTTGCTGTTGGTACATCCACCAGCTAAACACAGATGCTGATGCTGTTTATTTGATATGTTGTATTTACAGGTGTGGTCACTGGGAGCAATCCCAGCATGCATCACCAGGTCCAGCTGAAGACTGACAGTTTCACCTTTCATGTTCCACAAGGTCAGAAGAATTCCATTTCAATCATTACCGCACAGCAGCATCTTTTTAAAAAGTTAACTTACTCTGCATTGCAGTTGCTTTAGATGTCCAATATACATGTAATTGTCAATCCAGAATATTGCAGATATTCAGCTACATTTGTAGGTTTAAGATTATTGTCAAGGTATGATTCTTTTTTTCTACTAATAATTGATTTCAAATTCCTCTCCAGATCCTAACAGAGCCTACAAGAATCTTCCCCAGTTGTCTAAAGTGTTTAAGGATTCTGTCGCTCAACCCCTACTGGCTGACATGAGACAATGTAAGTAAGGGGAAACATTTTTTCTTATCCTACATATCAAAATAAAGTCATGAAATCTCCAAAATCTTGATACACTTTCTCAAACCTCAGGCAATAAAACATCATAACATCAGCTGCGTAGGCAGTTTATGGGGCTAAAACTTACTTCATATTGTACTTACAATATACTGTATGTAATTCCTCTGCTCTTTGTTATTTTGTTATTCATAGTTGATAAAAGGTTTGAATAACAAAATGTGAACCTTCCTATAGTACTGGGGCTACCTGCACTGCATGGTCTTCTGGCACTGTCAGCAGAAATTCAGGTAAGATGTTGTCACCTAGGAAAATGTGTTTTTTTTTTAGAGTTTAGAGAAGTCTTCAGAGAATAGTACATGATTTTTTTACTGTTTTACACAATACAAACAGTAGATGTTGGTTAACATGTAAATCTGTTTTTTTGTAATCATTCTTGGCCCCCCGAAATAGCCGTAAAGAGAACCATTTCCTAAATCTATTTCTTATATAACCATCCTAGGCTTTGCATACAAAAAACTAAAACCTATGAAATGTGTCCACAGTTGATGGTGTTACAGCACCTGGATGTGTTAAGCCTGGTCAGACTGTCAGCTGTCTGTAAGGACTTACACAGTGTGGCCAACGACCAGAGTCTCTGGAGATTCAGGTACCTCAGGGACTTCGGAGGTGAGTTTCTTTTTCTGAAATGTGTGCATGTGTCAACAGGTCTGTACATGTTGTTGTGTGTAATGTTTGAATATTCGTCAAAAGGTCTGTACATTCTGAAAGAAGTTTTAACTGTAATTTCCAACATAAAAATTGGACTTACCCAAATTTTCGACTGTGCATCACCAGTCTTTGTCAAGGAGTGAGCAGTCCACCGCTGGGATGATGTCTGTACATGTTACAGTTTGTTTCAAAAGTTTCTTGTATCATAAAGAAAAGTAAGAAAGTAACATACTGTAAAAAGGGTTAATGTTTGCAGGGATTTAATGTTGCAGTTGGGAGAAGATGGAGTGTTCACAGTGGTTTTGCGTTTGCGCAATTGGGTAGGCAGGCAGAAGACAATTGTATATACAAGAGCATCAAGGTACAAATTGATATATAATCATATTTTCCTGTATTACGATAACTTACTGACAAATGACCAATACTTAGAGTGGTCTTTAGCACAGCTATTTATTTGTGATCATGTCATGTTTACACATTTTCTGAAAGTGTCCTTTTTGTACTTTTTAGAGTTCAAAAATAAAACATCAACCCTGGATTGGAAAGAGGTAAGTAATAATCTAAAAGACTACATGAATATAGTTTGAAGTTTTCATTTTTTGTTTCATGACCTGTTTACATTGTTAAGCATTTATGCTGATATCCTAGTAGTACATAGCTGTAAAACCCTAAAGGACTCATTTTATACATGGATTGTTCTACTGCAGTTGTACAAGAAGCACTATCATGACCGTAAGAAGGCCAGGGAGTGGATGCGCCACCAGCGATCCTTCCACCCCCCACCGCCACCATGGGCCATCCCCACCCCTCCCCACTCCTTCCCCCCAACATACCCCCCTGGCTTCATCGGAGGAGACTACGACAGATACCCCCCTGGGATGCCTGGGGCGTTCTTCCCCCATGGGATGGGGAGGGGGTTTAACCCCTCCCAGCCGATCAGACCCCCTCCCCTGGGGCCACGGTTTGATCCCATTGGTCCTTTACCAGAACACCAAGTGATCCCGGGTCGAGGCATGAGAGACGGAGGCAGGGGAAGGATGGGACCATCACCATCGTTCGGCTTCATGCCAAAATTCTTCTAGCACTTTGATAATTTTGCTGCTGTCCACCTCTGTGTCAGGGACCCTGGCAACAGTATAATCAAATAATGGATAATGGAATGGAAAAAAAAACTACAGAAACAACTGAAACCGGTTCTGTAGCTTAGGCCATACTGTTTTCATTATATGGATGACATTCTCTGGGCACCCCAAAAGTGTTGCCAGCGTGCAAAGAAAAAAAGCTGGACAAAAAAAGTTACCTTCGTTATGAAATCTAAGTGGTCAAGAGGGTTGAACAAATGGCTGAACACACAGAACATGGTATACCAGTCAATAAATTCTTTATCCTTTTCGACTTTGGAAGACTTCACTTTAACTGCAATTCATGACAAGTTTTGCAGCTTCTTTGTACAATTTACAGTATGGTCACAATTGTTTTTAGAGACAGGAAAATTGATGCACACACACATATGTCATCCATGTAATTAAGTCAGTGTGGCCCTAGGACAAAGGCAAAATGTCTTGATCTGTCTCATCTGTATTTTTGATTGTTGCACAGTTTGCCATTAGATGTGTTCAATCATGTACTGTAATCTATCGAGTATCTAAAGTGCAGATCCAATCATATGCCGATAACCCTTTGTAAATTTGAACAGTGGTGGTTTGTGTCAAATAAAGGTACCTGAAGGACTTGAGATCAGTTGATCTATTATTGATAGTGTCAGAAGATTAGCACAGTGTCATACTATCAAGTATTCATTTATCTAGATTCATCAGTGGTACGGTTAGTGCAAAGTGCACTTATCAACATACAAGAACAACTACATGTTAAGTTAACAGCAGGAATATAAGGGCCCTATCAAGTAGTTATGTCATGGTTTCACCATTAGATGTAAAAATCACCAATGAGGTAGTTTGTACATTCTTTGTAAAATGTGACAGGAATCCCTTTATTGCATCAGGTCCGAGTGGGCTATGAACATGTCTATCTACATTGACGTGGGTCTAAAATAAAGAGTAAAATTCAAATCATCAACCTCTTGTTGAGTTATTCTTTTAAAGTTTCCTACAAAAAGGCCATTGCAGTTCCATAAAAGCTGCTAGGGGGCCATAGCATGTCCAGAACACGAGATTTAAAGGTTCTGCTTCAGTACCAAAGAAAGCCGTTGGCTTACTTTTCGTTTTGCCAACAATATTTAGTCTCTACCAGACTAACCGCGCCGGCTATAGGGAGAACATTTGCCGGGGGACTTTGGCCATGGAGGGTAATATTCGCAGCCGCAGTTAGGGTTGCAATATTGGACCCTCTCTCTGTAGCCGACTCCCTTCATACAATTGACTCTATTTGGCCAATTTCTTCTATTTTCCCAGCGACCCGCGGAGGCTGGTAGAGCCTTAACAATATTAACGTTACTGCGATCAAATGACGACTTTTGACATGTCATCACACACGTGAAGACAAACAAACGTATCCAAAAATATAACCTAACCGGAGGTAACTGGCAAATAACAAGATCATCTGTCGGACGTTCTGTTTAGACATTTCAGGGCAATAAAGTCAAAGAAATCACTAAATTAGCCTCCATAGCATGCTCTCTGGGCCTTATTTGGGACTTTTGCAGATGATTTCTTTTTACAATTATGGTTACGGGCTTGCTGGCTACACAAAGGACCCGGTAGAAAAGTCATCTGCAAAGGCCAGAGACCCTACTATAGAGGCTAACTGAAGTATTTTTCATGATTTTTTTCTTTTAATTTTTCCATTTTTGATATTGGCGTCAGTTCACTAATAAGTAGTCTTTATAGCCATCTAAAATATTGCGCGCATCCAAGACGCGTTTGCATTTTATGTTTAGTATCAATGCACAACGTTAACCTGCCCTTAAATGTAAAATGGATGGTCCTAACCAGGTGACATGCCGCAGCATTCCCCAGCTGGCCATCACGTGTTTCCCGTGAACCCACCACTTACACATCCTGACGTGGGCAGACAGCTCCAGGCGGTTTCAGAGGCACAGTTCGGAACTCTTTCCGCATCACACGGTCTCCAACCGTTGAAACTTGCCTCTCAAGCTACCAGCCGACATTTACAGCGGAGTCGCTCCTCGTCTCGTTCCAGGTACTGTACGTTCTTTTGCGCCAGTTTCTCGGGGTCATGGAAAGTTAAGGGATGCGTCACTTACTGGCTAACTCTTGCTGAAATTAATCGTGCCGGGAGCCTTCCCTTTTATACAGAAAACGAGGTACATGTATTTTGGATTGAATGGTATCATGTCACAATATGTGACCCACTGCAAAGGGTCTCACTGGAAATAGCAGTATTTTAGAGATAGTACGAATAAATAATCTTAGCAATTGCCATTTGCATATTGTCCTGTAAATCCAAGATCTCTGCGAATAAGCCATTCCACGGTTTGAGCTGCGCATGAGCAGTATAATACATTGTGGGTAATATCTCAATAACCGACAACCGGCGTATTGTATGTAGCCTGGAATCCAACCTTATTGACTTAAGTCCGCTCCCCGCCTTGGGCTATATTGTATGGACCTTTATCTCGATTTTGTCCAGATACATACGAGTCTTAAACTGCATATTTCTCATGACGTAAGTAACCGAATTTTCCACAGGTGAAAACGACCATGCAGACTCGAGTGTATGTCCTCCTCTTGTGCGCCATGCTGTGCAGTGGCCTGGAAAGGTGAGAATACTGAACATCTTAGCAGTAGCTAATTTAGGCTTTGGAAATTTTCTTACCCTCTTTTCGTACAATCAGCTAACGCTGTACGAAATGATTTAGGGCCATAATGTTTCGTTTGCAATATTGAAGCATTTCGACATACTACAAAATTCGCACTTTTATCTATTTATCATCTGTTTTTGACATTAAGTGGATCATCAAATTTTCGACATAAGATGAAAAATGAGAAAAGCCCTTTCACTGATCCAAATGCACATGCGCGGGTCAAAGTTGACTTATAAACAGTTTTTGTCTCATCTATGCTCTGTTCATGCCAGATACATATACATAACAGTTACATGAACATGGCCTCCTTCGGTCGGTTTGCATAACAATGTCGAGTTTTGTTTATCTCTCAGAGGCCTTCGCCTTTGATCTGTGCATGCGCGGTTGGATCCGCGAATTGATTCACTGTTTTAATTGCGCTACCATGAGTTCACTTAGATCTTTGATACAGTCAAGAAATCCATCATGATGTCCGTAAATGTGTTGACCCTACATTCAGGATTCAGCTATGGAAGACTGGTTCCTTCCAGCGCCATACAAACGCTACTTCTAACGCTGTTTCAAACGACATCGTACTAACGGATCCAGAACCTCCCAACGGTACAACCCCAGAGAGCCTGAAGAACTTCATGGACGTAAGTTCAACTAGCAGCGCGAGATAGGACACTGAAAAAAGAAGACAAGCAGAAATGGCAGACCTCCCCCCTTCAGAGACATACAGATATTAGATCGCTTTAAAGTTTCGCCATTTCGTTTCATGTTTTCGTTCAACTCTTTGTCTGCCGGATACATGTGTGTGATACCATAAAACTGATGACTTTCAGGTCCAGTACTACGGAGTGATCTCCCTCGGAACCCCGCCTCAGAGCTTCAACGTCATTTTTGACACCGGCTCTTCCAATTTGTGGGTGCCGTCGGTCAAGTGTGAGGGTGCCGCGTGTGGTAAGATACCACATTTAAGCTCCATTTGCAATAAAAGAGAATAGTACAGGAGCAGAAAATAAATCAGCGCTGCCAAATAATTGCTAGGAAATAAATTTTAGAACAAGTTGAAAGAGGGATGTGGGTGGAAATTAAAACCAAAAACAAGTACTTATGTATGTATTTGACAGTTTTGCGTCTATCTAAGATTCTTACTCGATTATTTTGTCTGAGTTGCCTTGCAACATTGCCATCGCTTTTCACCGGCCAAGTCCGTTATATTCATGACATGGTGTTATTCTGCTGTATATTACGACACGATTGTTCTTTATCCCAGCTAACCATCAAAGGTACAACCACAGCAGGTCCCTGACCTACCAGGCGGACGGACGGCCGCTCAAGATCACATACGGCAGCGGTAGTCTGTCAGGCTTCCTCAGTCAAGACGTGATCACGGTTAGCCATGGAACGTCTCACTCCTCTTATAGATCAAACCTTTCAGAGTATTTTTTTTAGGGTAGAGAGTGTAGGAGCCCCCGGTAATAGGATGGCACCCAGGCTAGGAATAGATGGGGAGGACAGAAACGTGATCGGTATGATCAACTATGAAAAGTACTTTTTTCAGTTCACTTAAAACCAACTACTGTAGACTTCTCAGGCTATTTACAAATTAACAGTCATGCAGCATTAGTATTCTAAATTATTATTCATGATTGATAAAAACTTAAAACAGATAGGTTCAGAGAAGATTAGCTTGGGTTCACAGATTTGGTGATGGTCTGCAAAAAAGGACAGTAACCAGGCTGGTGATTGGTGTTTTCACTGTAGATCTGATCCTCCAATGCCTCACCTCCCAACCCTACCCAGATTGGCTCCATGGTCATTAAGAACCAGACGTTCGGAGAAGCTACCAATGAACCTGGCTCGGCATTCGCCACCGGTAAATTCGACGGTATCCTGGGTCTGGCCTACCCGCAGATCGCCGTGGACCACATCCGGCCCGTGTTTGACATGATTATGGACCAAAAACTGGTGGACAAGAACGTCTTCTCCTTTTACCTGGACAGGTGTGTTACAAATAAGATCACTACCTCCAACAGTATACCTGCCGTCAATCTAGTGGCTCTTCAAAGTCAAGATTTTAACTTTGTTCACCTGCATTAAGATAACAACATACGTTACATGTCTATAAAAACGCCTTAAGTTGTAGACTTTCTAGTAGTTACTTTGAAAGTATGCTCGGACCTGGACTAGACATGTTAACATCCGTCGCTGAACTTGGAAACGCCCGCTAACTCGTCGATTCCCTGTGCGTCAAGTTCCTTGAGAGCCATCCTGGGGAAAGACAGCTCGAAAAGCCCAATATATATATGTTTAGTATTGGGACATACCGATTCCTGATGGCACAAAATATCAGTCGAGTAGCCGTCAACACGGCGCGAGTTACAAAAAGCGGGAGAGCCCTGACGGACTTAGTAAAACGAGTAAAAACTTGACTTTGGGGTATATCTAACATTGGCCCGACTTACACACAAGTTTTCGGAGTCGACTCGGGGCTTTGTATGAGGAGCTTTAGGCTGCTCAACTTGAGCTTTCCGACTAGAAAACGCTTCTTAGGTAGCCTAGGCCTAGGATTCTCCTTGCACAGTCCTGAGTTGTCTCCATGTCGACTCAAAAGTTCAGTCGGCTTTTCAATTTTGAGTTTAGCCCCGTTTTAATACCACCTGCTCTCCACAGAGACCCCTCGGCGAACAAAGGGGGAGAGCTGCTACTGGGCGGCTCCGACCCCGCCTACTACACGGGCAACTTCACCTACATACCCGTGTCATTCCAGGGGTACTGGCAGCTGAACATGGACGGGTAAGCAAACTATTCAAACTACAGGTTTACACTGAAGATGGTAACATCCTTGCAGTTTAACGTCTTAAATGTCTCTATTCGGTAACATTTACGACGGAAGAGTCGTTATGTTGTAACTTGTAAGCATAAGATTTTGAAAGCTTTTGATATGGACTTCGACAGCCATAAAAAACTTACATACATAGTTACTGGGTACATAATGGACTATTTGATCCCACCAGCGTACATGTCGGTGACCTAAAGCTCTGTGCAGGAGGGTGTCAGGTTATCGTGGACACGGGCACCTCTCTGATCACCGGACCATCAGAGGAGATAGCCAAGCTCCAGGCCGCCGTAGGATCACGGCAGATCAACCCTGGACAGGTTTGTTACTAAAATATATGAGCTAGAATTTTGTCATGCTTTACCTCTTAGTATTGAGGAATATTTATCAGCTTGTCAATAAAAAAACAAAGACACTAAGCGAGCTCTAGCCACGATTCATTCATTGATTAGCTCGCTTTATTGAATATATCAACAAGTTTTGTTTTCCACTGTGCCTACTCGAACAATATTGCTACCCTTACAGTACTTGGTAGACTGTGGAAAACTGGACAGCCTTCCCGTTGTGTCGTTCCGGCTCGGTGACAAGTTGTTCAACCTAACAGGACAGCAGTACACCGTTAAGGTAACCGCGTTTTTACCATCATTTGCGAAAGCTAGGACTGTATTATTTTTGATTCGGAGTTTGACAAAGCTATTTGTATTTCTTTTACATTTTGTTGGGTGCATTTGGGTGCATCAGACACTGCTACATGGATATTTAGTTTCTTTAAACACTATGTTATGATGTAGTCGAGTTTGTAATACTGGTAAACTATAAAACATTCATGTCAATGTGTAACCGTTAGAAAACTAATTATGAAGTCAGGTTTGAAAACATAATTGAGAGTTTCGTCTCTTGTGAAGAATTGAAAGACACCAACAGAACAAAAACTGTGAGCCCTCAGCAAAAAAGAAAGAAGGGGTATTTGAAGAGAGAAGTCAAATCGTTCAAACCGCAACCTCTATTCTTTTTGTTGTTGTTATTGTTATTGATGTTGTTGTTATTGTTGTTCAGGAGCAAGCCAACCCAACCATCCAGGTCTGTCTGGTGGGGTTCATGCCTATGGACATCCCCAACCCAAGGGGACCGCTATGGATCCTGGGAGATGTCTTCATCGGCCAGTATTACACCGAGTTCGACCGAGGGAACAATCGGGTCGGCTTCGCTCGGGCCAAGTAGTTCACGAACCTCGTACCCAGGGCACTGTATGATTTGTTACGAGATTCTAGTTTTTGTACCTAGTTGTGTGAGGTCTATGGCCTTACGTCAAATAATGCATTAAGATTATGGAACAATATAGATTGGAACTGAAGCTTGAGCAAGCACATATCCACTAGTTTACTCAATGTTTAGGACACTGTACAGTGCACATGACTGTAGGGTCTTCACAATATGTTGTGTATCAGGGCGTATATCTGCTCCATGTCTGAGAAATAAACACTTTATTGGAGAAATGTTTGTATCTTCCCGTGCCTGTTGTTATTAACGGTTGAGTTGACTCAGTTATTCAAGCTGTTCCCCCGCCGAGAGGCCATGTTATACAAGGGTCTGGGAACATTGGCAAGGCTTCGAGTGACTACACCGTGTACACGTACACATTGTTAAGGAATGGCAAAGAGTCGAAGAGACGAAAATGTTCGATTTGTCTTGCTATCGTAATACAGGATGCAATTCAAAATTGTTTCAGAAAACGCGTTACGTTAACGTTACCCTCCAAACAGTGTTCACAAGATGAGGGAAAAAAATCTCGGCAATCTTTGATATCTCCCACGGCCTCAGCCAATCCTTTAATACTGAATTGAAATGGTTATGTTTTTGCAAGCAATAATGTTGTATTTAGTTGTTGTTACAACGCATGACAAGAAGCAAGAAACCAACCATTCAAGGCCATGACTTGTTTTATTGGAACAGATTTAGGCTGCTCATAAAATGACGGGTTAGTATGACTTTGAGAAGTGTGCACCCCCCCTTCCGTTACTTAACTTCTGCATAATCAATTCGTCGAGTGCACACCCACGTGAAATGTCGTCATTGTTTTTTTTCCAAAAAAGGTAATACACCGAGAATCACGTGATTCTCCATCCAATGATCACTGAGTGTCCACTAGCAGTTCTCAGTCTTGTGACGTAGGCGTAGTGCAGCCACATTTCCACCTGTTACTTCTGCCCGGTAAGCTGTGTTCTTGCGACACCAAGACTCTCCACCGATCAACATGGCTTTCTCGTGGATGCTTTTCTGCTCCTTGATGGTGGTGATTGCTGGAACCCCCGGTGAGTTGGAGAACATGTTTTGATCTAACTTTATCAGTTATCGAATTCATGTCATGGATCGAAAAACAGCTGCGTCATTCCCACTGAATCAGTTATCAAGGGCAGTCTTGCATGAGGAACTTTTCAAAATCACTGCGTCGGAAGGGCTAACGTTTTTTTGGATTTCAGCAGAATTCTGTCCCTCAGCAGAATTGAAAACATCTGGTAAATCTGTCATGTTGGACACGAAATTTCATGGCTAAATGGGGGAGGGGTCGGTAAAATATATGGCGAATTTATTATCGTAAACCATTCAAGGACGTAGATACGTCCTCTGGAAGAACAGACAATAAAGTACAGTTGATATGAATGGATTCTACTGAAAGAAGCTTCTGTGTGTCACGGAATGAAGAGACATTTCAGTACTTTTCTACGTTAAATTTGTGTTGTATAAGTTATGACAGAATGACATCAGCAGAAAAACGTGGGGAAAAAACTGACTAGATAAATCTGCCACTCCAAACAACCTGGGCGGAAGACGATCAGGTTGTGACGTAGTGGCGTGGGAGGGGCACTGGTCATATGATAGTGTGTTTGGATAGCATCACCAAGCAAACCTGTACTCTACAAGCAGAGGAATGGGTCCGGTTGGTTTTTGACGTGTTTTAAGCGTTTTTGTCGGGCTTTCTATTTTGTCCTGTTTTCTTTATGTCACCAACCCACAAAGAAACCTGGACAAACTAAAAAGCCCGACAAAAACGTCTAAAAACACGTCAAAAATCATCCTGACCCATTCCTCTACAGGCCTGAACATTCTAGATAGTTTAGCAAGCAACCTCGCTCTCATTTCTCGTCAAGTGATAAGCGCATGCTCACTGAATCGAACCTGTATGTTTTCTTGATATGTACTATTCTTCTAATTTTCTTTCAGTGAGTGGGTCTCCGTCAAATGGATCCGACAAGATAGAGGTAAGGTATCGCTGTATGCAAAGGTGTTCCGATCACTGTGGTACAAGTAATAATCATTTGAGCCTGTGGTTGTTGTACGTTGAATATTCTCATAGCAAGCAAAACATTTCATGCCATAATCATAGTCATAGACTAGTACTGATAGGCATCTTTCCAAACTGCCCTTAGAATGTACCATGCCTATCCAGCATTATATTGCATAACGATCTTCCTCGTGGTTGTGCCTCCGTGGAACTCGTGTGTACTAACGTTAGTATCTGTACATATATATGTACATCATCACGGTGGACTTAGAATAAAATCACAGGAGAAGCTATCTGGATCTCAACATGTACTAGTATTAACCCATGCGGTTCACAAACAGATATATTCCCACCTTACCATCGTTTGTTGATCTAACATTACCCCTTTGTCCGCAGTGCTTCGCTACGGTGGAGATGGTCCGTGCGTACCTCATGAAGGATTCCACGCAGCAGTTCGTCTCTTCCGCTCTGAAGAAGGGCTGCCTCAGCGTCTACTCTAAGGACAAGGATGTGTCGGATATACATGCTTTTGTTAGTTTGATTGTTTTGCTTTACTCTTAATGTGCCCAAACAGCGTTTTCAGTACCACGGACATAGCCTGGATGTAGCAAACATATAATAATATTTAGTACCATTGGACATACCTGGATGTAGTAAACATATAATAATATTTAGTACCATTGGACATACCTGGATGTAGTAAACATATAATAATATTTAGTACCATTGGACATACCTGGATGTAGTAAACATATTACAATATTCAGTACAATGGACATACCTGGATGTAGTAAACATATTACAATATTCAGTACAATGGACATACCTGGATGTAGTAAACATATAACGATATGCAGTACAGTTGGACATAACCTGGATGTAGCAAACATATAATGATATTCAGCACCATTGGACATAGCCTGGATGTAGCAAACATATAACAATATTCAGTACAATGAGCATACACTGGATGTAGCAAACATACAATGATATTTAGTACCATTGGACATAACCTGGATGTAGCAAACATATAATGATATTCAGCACCATTGGATCTAGCCTGGATGTAGCAAACATACAATGATATTTAGTACCATTGGATCTAGCCTGGATGTAGCAAACATATAATGATATTCAGCACCATTGGACATAACCTAGATGTAGCAAACATATAATGATATTCAGTACAATGAGCAAAGACTGGATGTAGCAAACATATAATGATATTCAGCACCATTGGACCTAGCCTGGATGTAGCAAACATATAACGATATTCAGTACAATTGGACCTAGCCTGGATGTAGCAAACATATAACGATATTCAGCACCATTGGACATAGCCTGGATGTAGCAAACATGTAATAATATTCAGTACAATGAGCAAAGACTGGATGTAGCAAACATATATTGATATTTGGTACCATTGGACATAACAATGACAATGACAATGACAATGAGCAAAGACTGGATGTACCAAACGTATAATGATATTCAGCATAATGAACATAGTGTGGATGCCGACTGATTGTTTTTTAATGGACAATTTAGTTGTATTTTTTACCGAATGTAGTTTTTCCCCCCGTACAGTGTGATCAGGGGGTGAAGGTAGCCATGTCCGACATAAATAACTTCGCTAACAGCAAGCTGCAGCCTAAGGAGATATGTCACCTCCGCAACTATACAGGTACAACAGAACAAAATGTATATCCCATCTTATATAATGCATGTAAATAGTTGCTTTGGCCGTGTCTTAAGATCTTTGTGACCATTTCATTCAGCTGAGCTTTCCTTAGTTTTGCTACAATGGAGTCGTGTTAGCACTCCATGTCATTGCTGATTATCTTGGTCTTTTAGAGATGTGTCACTACGTAGCGTAGCGTCAGTAAAACCGCCAATTCGTTTGATAAATAATGATAGTGATAATGTAGTAATGTTCACGAACCAGTTTAGCTCACTGAAGACCTATTCTTCCACTGGTCATGACAGAGAAGACAAACACTATGTACAGTATTTACAGGTTCATTGTACCGGGAAAATTCCCCTAGCTCTTTTCGACAAACACAATGAACAGTGGACCACGGCTTAACGTCCCGTCCTAAGAACGTGCTAATAGCGTGCATGTCGGGTGAGCGGCACAGCCAGGATAACCTCCTGTATTTGTTTGCAGGCAATGAGGTCACCAAGGAAGTTCTGCAGGATACATTTGTAAGTTGACACCGTTTAATACTTCGTGTTTCTCTTAATTTATTTCTGGGGGGGGGGGCACTCCATGCATATTTCCTAAGCTGATACCATTTCTTGTCTATTTCGCTTTCATGCAAACAGGGAGGTGTCATCTGCCGCACTGCCGTGTCCTTCTTCGGTTACGTGCTGGAGAATCATGGCGTAAGTTACAGTTTTGTTAGTGTGTGTTAAGCACTTGTATGGGACAGCAAGGATGGAGATGCTCATTCCGAATGTGCTAGCCTGCTTAATCGATCACTAATCGGTTACAGATGTCTGGTGTCTCTGTCATAGGGCCACCAGTGGATAGCCCGCCTTCCTGTTATTATAGCTAAAACATCTTGCACCCTCTAAATGTGCTCACGACAGGATAGATGTCTATATTCGCAAACTATTCAAGTCTCTTTTACTCCACAGGACGGCCGCAATATCAATCTCCTCGCTTTTCATGTATCTTGCTCACCAAAAACAGCAAACAAATAACAAACAAAAATGAACAGAAAAGGCAAACTTCGCCGGGCTTGGAATTGGATCTCTAAATGACTTGATATACTACATTTTCTTTACTGGCATAGGGCCTGATCGCCAACGCCACCACCGGCATCTGCAACTACATCCCGCTGCCTTCGTTCCAGTCCCCGGTAAGTATCACTAACCTCTCTTATCACACCCAGCAGCAGAAACTCACAATTTCCCTTAAGTATGTAGGGGTTAACGGAGACTTATAGTCTCTACCAGACTCCATAGGTCGTTGGGAAAATCGTAGAAATTGACCAAAAAGACAGATAAATAACATGCTCTCTACTTTTGACCGGTTTGAGAGTACAGCATGCGACCTAGCTGTACTCCCAAGCCGACTAACTCCTCTAGCATGTTATCTGTCTATCTGGCCAATTTTTCCAGCGACCTATGAACACTCTTACGTTAGCACAGTGTCAGTAAGCTCAGTGTCAATGCCAAGAGTAGGAAGGGATCTTGTGGTGTTTTGGTAGGCCGGAACAACCTCTACTATTTGTAATGTGTCTTTTCCTCAATCTACAGTGCAAGGATCTTGTCAGCCAGTTCATGATGCAGCTTTTCAAGGGGATCCAGGAGGACGTTTGCCCAATTGCCCTCTGCAATGCCATCCTAGGCAACTAGATGGCGCACTTGACACATGTGGCCAGTACATCATGAACTTGGCAGTAGTTTATGTAAGAGATATGTTAAGAATATGTAAGAGAACACCTTGTTACGCCAATGGCCACAAAGTTGACAAAACGGTGATTCTAAGCGTGTTAGCACACGCATACTATATATTTATTCAATGCTAATACTAGTACTAGTAATTATAAGTCTGAATCGAAGGAAACCGGCGTCAGGTAGTCAAAATGTTATGATACTACTTACCTCTAAGCAAACTATCTAAGGAAACCTTACCTATCTTAGGAATGCGTAAAAATCATCCAATGTATATCTAAGGTGTATACGTAGCGTCTGGTCATTTTTCTTAAAGGGCTGTAAGACTATCATGTAACGTCAACAATATATATCATACTCAGAGGCCCGATAGTAAAAGTATATATTCAACGTTTAACAAGTATTGCAAAATCAACGAAGTTACAAAGTGTATCAAACACGCTCTCTAGCGATAAGGAATATAATTGTCATGCATAGCTATAACAGGTGTAGTGTTCTGATGGAAAGATCTTGTCTGGTGAACGATGTTGTATTTTTCAGAGGATCGAAGCACCATTCTGGACATACAAATTAGATGCGAAAAGCAACCTTTATCTCTCTAAGATATAAGATTGATTGTAATAGATATTGGCGAAAATGGTACCATACTCATTATACTACACGTGTGATATTGGTATTAATTTAGATTTATGCTGCTGGCATAGAAAGCTTATTCTTTTCGACAGCGGATGCTTCGATATAGTACACGTAATAAAACAAGTTCTGTCTCTGCCAGATACATGTATTTGCCTGCGTATTATCTTGCATACGGATCACCTGCGTCTTTACTTTGGGAAAATAGCAGTACCAAGTTAAACCTGAAAAGTCATGTCACCAGTTACAGTAGAATGATAGCGCGGCGACAGTTGCGGCAACATTCAGTTTACGAAGCCATCAATAGCTCACTTAACAGACACGATTGGCCGTATCTCCAAATAATCAATAACTGATACTCCAATGGTTGACACGCAAATCTGCTGTCATCACAGGAAAATGTTTTCTCACGGGCAAAGTCTAAAGATTAGTCTTATCACGTTCCGCACACAGTGGCAGGTCACAAGACACACAGCTAATATGGTTAACTTCGACCCTTATACAGCCACGCACCCAACAACAGGAAGTCACACAGAGCTAGCTGTAGATATACGGCTTCGTAGTTTTTAGTCAGCTGTTGAGTGGAGAATGTATCGGTGGTCAGTTGTCTGCGTTCTTCTCTGTGTGCTGGGACACTGTGGTAAGTCACGGGTAACTAGCGTGGGTTTTCATACTACAAGGTACAGTTAGCTGGCAAACCTTTGTGACCTACATTTTTCGACCCTAAGCTTGACGCAGCGTCACAAGGTAATGGTATGGTATACAGTATACTGCCTCGTTCGTCCAGACCCTTGTAGTGTATGGTGCCACATATATAGGGCAGCAAGCTTCCTTGCTTGCTGTTTCAGTGGCAGGGTATATCTTCACACTTCAGGGAGGCACCTCCTCGAACAACTGACCCCCAGTTTACGTCCCTTCCGAGATGCCCTTCCTAGGATTGAACCGGGGTCTCCCAGTTACGAAACAGCACTATATTTAAAGCATGCACTGCGGGTAGCACAAACCTTAACATGCAAACACTTTTCCTCTATCTTACTGCATTACCACGAGTTTGTCACACATAGGACGGTGTTACAGTTCTATACCAAAATCAATCCGTTTTAGCATCCAATCATCTAATGTCAAATTTACGTAGACGCCCGTTCACGTATGAATCTGCATAGCACAGTTATACTAGTGCTCATGAAGCAGCACGATCTTGTCTATTTACGAAATTTTTCGTCTGTAGCATCTGCGCATGTGCAACCCAGGGAGATCAGCAAACAAGCCTTCTCCATCCACACTAATGAAGTGCAGGATTTGAAGCAGGTAAGGGATTTACAAGGAAAGAAATTACAAAAAGTGACAAATTTGTCGTTTTTACGTGTTCATTGTTGTGTTGGATCACAGTTTAATCTCTAACTCAGTCAGCACTGAATGCCAGGAGAAAACATATTGATAGAATAAAAAAGGTTCCGCGTTGTAATAGTTTCGCGGTACCGGTAGTTTGATGTTGACCTGCGAAATCACGCCAATATTTTCTCAGATCATGGTGCTACCTCAGATATATTTAAGTGGTCGTTATACGTCCTTATCATATATCCTTTTATATGACGTATACTATTAGTATTACGGTTACGTTTCCTAAATGGAGCAAAGAAAAATATATTCAAATCTTGTTGCTGTGCATCATTAAAATGTCAGTACAATTAGACATATTTCATACGTTTTCTTGTTTCTTCCCACCTTTCTGTCAGTGTTTGGAGTGCCTGAGTTTGGGAGAAGCGGTGCGAGCGGAGCTGTCCAAAAGCGCCACCCAGCAGTTCATAATGAAACTGCTGGAGAAGGCATGCATGCTCCTGCCTACAGCCGAAAGCGCCCAGGTGATTAAAGGTCTATTTCCACTAGGATAAACATTTTCGCGTATTTCTGAATAATCAAAAGGAAATTCTATGGTCCTTTAACGGTCAGAAATACATACCGCAAGTATAAACGCAACGATATATATTACTTTCTAAGACTAAGAGAAAGAAAATCAGCCGCCCCCATACTGACATTAAATAGCATTGGGACGTTCACGCTAAAATCATTATCGAACTACTTAGATTAAGATGATCTTTGAAATACGTTCTTACTTCCACACTGTTTCTTTTGGGAGCACACTTCAATGTAAACGCACATGACATAAATTTGTATTGCATTGATTAATTTGCAAGATTTCCTCTTCGGCAGCGGTCTGTAGATGCCCTCTCAGTAACATATCTATGCATCCCCCACCCCCGATTGGATGTGACACACATGTGTTATTCTCTCCTATTATCAAAGTGCCTCCCTTGATCTACTGGCACGCCTTGAGGAAGGTACAGGCGACTTTAGGGTCCAGGGTTTGCGAGTTCACATACAACGATTTATATCCCTGTCTTTCCCCGCAGTGTTTGAGCACGCTTGATAACGTAGGCCCGATGTTCATGGCGTACTTGATTGAAAAGCTGGAGCCGGCAGCAGTCTGTCGGGACTTGGGTATCTGTGACGCTTCAGGTGAGGCTGGAGACATTTGAAACAGATGCCGTCCTTTTTTTTTTTTTTTTTTGCTCCTCGAAGGGTTGTATACACGCTCAAGTGTGCATATCTTTCGTGTCAATCAGTGAAGCGTTAAGTAATTTGCAGGTTTCGTGGTCTTGCCAGGGATGTGTACTGCCAGTACTGTTACTCATGCAAGCAATGTATCCGAGCAACAAGCTGATAACTACTGAACACATATATTTCTAATTTCTTCCCACTTAGGAAGTGCGCTGGCTAGAAAACACAGTAATAACTTCAAGGTGAGTTAAGAACGATTGTTTTGTTCCATATGTACCAATTCAATTTATGTATCAACAACCATAGTAAGGGGACAAACCATTGTAGATCAATTACAAAGATAAGAATATGTAGCCATAAATTGAACATTGAAGCTGGAAGGTATCGTAAAATTCCCCGTGATCAAAGGTTTTGTCCATTCTGCCCAAATGAGATTGAAGATGAACGTCACTTAATCATGAAGTGTCCAAGATATGAGGATAAACGCTCAAAGCCATTCACTTTTATCTCCGCTTGTTCAAATGAATCAATGCGCTCCGTTCTGTCGATAGATTCAATTACATACTCGGAGGTGATCATCTCTACTGTGTACTGATAGGTATATACATCAAAGAATGTTTGGACATTAGAACAAGCAATGTATAAGTATATGACATGTGATATTTCGATATGTTGCTCTATCCCATATGATTGTGTGTAATCAAACTCATTTGTATGCACCTATTCGTTTGTATGTATGTATGTATGTATGTATGTATGTATGTATGTATGTAGTAGACCTTACGAAAGTCGCTGTGCTTTTGTTGTGTCAATAAAGATCTTGTATAATCACGCGGGTTGCTGTTTCAAACAGTGAACGTATGTTTGCAAGTCGAGGCATATTTATATAAAAACGAGTACGTGTGTTGAAAACCCACTAATTACAGTCTTCCTCTGCTTCCCAAAAAAAGTCAAACCCAAAACATTGTATTCCGTAGCAGTTCTTATTAAAATAGCCCGTTGTCCCACTTCTCACCATTGTTATGCTGCACTATCTGTATGATTTTTCCAAATACTGTTACATGTTGCAATATTAGTCGCCTCGGGCAAAAACTCGTCACTGTAAGTGAAACGCGCCATTCTTGTAAAATCTTGAAGATTTAATTTTTCTCCCATATCCGTGTCCTGTCAGGGCACGAACGTGACGATTGAGTGCCACCTGTGTGAGATGCTGGTCAGCGCTGTGAAGGACGAGGTGGACAGTTATCAGGTTAGTTGAAGTCATACATACTAAGGACATCCACCCGTTTTTGATTGTGAATATATAGATATATTCATACAGGCGTCAAATAGAGATTTACTTTGTATCATTTAACAGCTCAGCTTTGCCCTTTCTGTGGGGTTCTGACATACAGAAGAAGAAGTTAATTGCGCGACAATTGTAGCTGGTACAATGTATGGCAACTTACGTACATGAAAATTAAACTACATGTATTGCTAATTGTTGACAAATATAGAGAACTAATCTAATCTATGACTGGCAGTAAAATAGTCTATAGAGTAATGTACATGCTTACACTCTAGAATACAATATGTTGGTAACAGTATGCTGTGTCAGGAATGTATGATATTGTCTCGTTTTTGCACAGAGTTATATACAAAATTAACAGATAGATCACTTTGTGGCTCAATCTGAACCCCCCCCCCCTCCCCTCTTACAGTGGTACATCAAGGGCTTCATGGATGACTTCTGTGCGCGCCTGCCGGTGATCGTGCAGCCCGAGGTACGTCTTATCGTTATTACCTCCTTAAAAAATGGAGGTTATATTTTCAACATCAGCGTTCGTGTGTGTGTGTGTGTGTGTGTGTGTGTGTGTGTGTGTGAGTGTATGTGTTCATGTGTGCATGTGTTCATGTGTGTGTGTGTGTGTGTGTCTCTCTGTGTGTGTGTGTATGTGTGTGTCTGTGTGTGTGTGTGTGTGTGTGTGTGTGTGTGTGTGTGTGTGAAATCTCCCCAGTCATCTTGTGTGCCAGATCTAAGACTAATTGGAATTAAGATGCGAGTAATTTTCCCAGAATTTCACGATGAGAGGCATGAATGGTAGATCATATTCTATACTGCTTTCACAGAAGTGGACGACGAGACTAATACTTCTCCATGTTTTGTCCCCAGTGTCAGAAGATGGTGGACGAGAAGTACCCTGACGTCGTGAAGATTATAGACCAAATCCTGGACCCTCAAGTCGCCTGTACCGCCCTCAAGGCGTGTCAGTAGAACGAGGGAGGCACTTTGATAATACGAGAGAACATGACACATGTGCAAACGAAATTCAATGGGGTGGGGTGCACAAGGGCTTAGAGGGCATCTACAGACCGCTGGCGATGAGGAGTATTAGAAAGAGAGACGTGTTACTCACTGTAATCCCTATCTCAAGATATCACTGACATGTTCCTAAAGCTGGGTATCTAAATACAATGTAAAACTGGAGACCAGCGTTTGCAGTTGAAAATACATACAAACTTACGTTGAAGTGATCTCAGCCTTTCTTTCTCCAATTGTCTCAACTAGAAATGATGTACTATGTCTACAAATACATGATTGATTGATTAGCATTCAGACGTACTCTGTCAAGCACATGCATAGATCAACAGGATTAGAATATCCCTAATTCTTTTGCGTTGACCATCAAGTTTCTTGCTCACGGGAAGGAGTGCTGGAATCGCGATTTAGTCAGGATAGTCTTCTATGACTGTTAAGTAATTTTGACCCCCCCCCCCCCCCCCACCCCCCTTTTTTGCTTTCACCAGCGAAATATATTCATTGAGCGACTGCAAACGGTTGGTTCTGACTCTTCGGAATTGCCACACGTCCAGCGCAAGTTTTCTTGTTGACGTTTTCCAGCGAGAATAAAGTCGGTAGGTGTCGTTGCAAACGAGCGAGGTCGTTGCCACACACCACACAAAGGCCATTGTTTGAACAAGAATGAAGAATTCTGTTTCACAGTACGAGCAAATACCTGGAAAAGAAATCTCCGTTGTAATGGGGTTCAAGAATTTTTGTAACCCCCTTTTTACCCACTTCAAAAGGCGATTATTATGTTGTTTTTCTTCCGGCCAGGTGTGGATATAAATCTCCAAAGATTTGAACGCACACCTGCACCGCGTGGTCCTGCTGTCGTCTGCGTTGTCATGGGAACGAAATAAGGGGTCCTTTGAACATTTTATAAACGCTAGGACTAAAAAGATTTCTTTGCTAAATTTCCCGTTACAAATCCATGAAATGTTTCTTCTTGACAGAGATTAGTATCATTAGATACAGTAGTTGTCTTTGAGGTTCGCCATTTTGATTTGGGACTTAGTGAAACGATTCATAACTTTTCTGTTTCCCATATAGTCTTAGTTATGGACAGAAAAAGTTTGATTATGGGGAATCATCTTCTCTAGAGGTGTAATTTTATCTACAACAAAAACACTAAATTTAGTGTGATCCGGCTGGAAGTTGTTAACACAGGGATAGAGGTCATCCAAATAGGGCATGACCGGTCATTGGTCCGTAAGAAAGGCAAAATTAGAAAGAAAAAAAAAACGAAGTACTTATCCATTCTGCAATTGCCGAGTGAAATAATTGGTGGTATTCTCCCTTTTCGGGGTATGGCTCAAGTGTTCCCCTGGCTTTGATTTTATTGAATCGCATCCAAAAACAGATCTATTCCATTCAAAGAACGCGGTTACATAAGCAATATAGACCTGTATGACGTGACTTCTGAAAGCCTATTTCAAGTGTAGTCTAAAAATACCATTTTCAATCGCTCTTTATGTTGCATGCTCTATGTTTAAAGGCTTCAGGATTTAGCAGTGACGTAAATAGTACAATAACAACTTGTATGTAAGGCAAATTAGAAGATATGAAGGATGCGGGACTATTATCAGATTAGTTATGTGGATGAGAAACGTTGAGTAGACACATTGGATATACCAAGGAGGTTAAAATCAGGAACCCCGTTGGAGCTGCGCCCTCTTGTGGCCAACATTACAAGTGCAACTTTTCCATTTTGGTCCTGTCTTTTCCTGTTGATGGAACCTCTTTGTACGGTACGTAACGCCACGCCACAATACATATGACCGCATATTTACTTGACTTTTCTACAATCATCGCTCAAGTCTTCTTGCACGCCGGGGGTTACATGAAGAATGCCATCTAAAATCTA